>NC_039247.1:21985131-22285131 GCF_003368295.1 Carassius auratus | reverse complement strand
GTATGAGAAACCTATATGAAAAATAAAAAAAACTAATATTGGGGGGCAGCTTTAGTTCAGCCTTTAAGGATGTTTAAGAACAGCCCAAAGGAACAATCTGACTTCATAAGGCACATCAGCTGAATACGCCACCATGGAACAGAGAACACAAAGAAACCGACTGAATTGCTTGAATGTATTTGTTCCATTTGTTGCTTTTTTTAAAGTTGAGATGACTGGTTCAGACGGCTCAGGAACACAAGGTAAAAGCAAATTTAAGAACCCATAATAGAAAAAAAATCGTAAAACGATTTCCTGCACAGCCAATTATGAAAAATGACCCCACTTTTCAGTTTTCTCATCACTTCAAAGGCACTACTGGTCCATTGACAGCTCAGTTAACCCAACCAGTTCATGTGAAACCAAAACGACTCCTACAGACACACTGGGTACACGGTAGTATCCAGTGACCCCAACTGTGTTTGGACTCAAAATGTGTTGCATTCAGAGATGTATAAAGTACTAGAGAACCATACTTGAGTAAAAGTACAAGTGCTCTATCAAAAAAGTGACTTGAGTAGAAGTAGAAGTGCTCTTTAAGCACCACACTTAAGTAGAAGTACTAAAGTATTCAACATTTTTTGTACTTAAGTATTGCAAGTAGTCTATTTTAAAATTTACTACTCAAGTACTGAAAGTAAAAGTAGAAGTACTGTGTTATGTAGCTATTAAAGAAAATAGTCAAAAGTTGGAACATATTGTTTTTACTATTTCAAATGATTAACCTAAAGGACAATAACAATTCCTTTGACTGTAATTTCTTGTAAACAAAAAATGGTTACTAGGGTTAGTTAGCCCAATTTGCAAAATGATGTCATTGATAACTTACCCTCATGTTGTTTCAAACCCCTAAGACATCAGAGGGTCATTTAGAATTTTTTGAAGCATCGAAAATACATTTTGGTCCAAAAATAGCAAAAACTACGACTTTTTTCAGCATTGTCTTCTCTTCCGTGTCTGTTGTAAGACAGTTAAAAACAAAGCAGTTTGTGATATCTGGTTCGCGAACGAATCATTCGATGTAACCGGATCTTTTTGAAACAGTCCACCAAATCGAACTGAATCGTTTTAAACAGTTCGCGTCTCCAATACGCATTAATCCACAGATGAATTAAGCTGTTAACTTGTTTAATGTGGCTTACACTCCCTCTGAGTTAAAACAAACCAATATCCCGGAGTAATTAATTGACTCAAACAGTACACTGACTGAACTGCTGTGAAGAGAGAACTGAAGATGAACACCGAGCCGAGCCAGATAATGACTCGTTCACGAGTCAAGAACCGTTTCTGTCAGAAACGTGAACCGATGAGCTGATGATACTGCACATGTGTGATTTAGCGTGAAGCAAACCGACACACAGAGCGTCTGAAACGAACTGATTCTTTTGGTGATTGATTCTGAACTGATTCTGTGTTAATGTTATGAGCCCATGTGCAGTCAACGCCAATGACGCCATTGCATCGAGCGAAAAGAATCGGTGAACTGTTTTCTTCAACTGGTTTATTGAATCGAACTGTCAGAAAGAACTAACTTTACTGGTCATCCGAGAACTGATGCAACCGGTTCTTGACTCGTGAAGGAGTCATTATCTGGCTCGGCTCGGTGTTCATCTCTCTCTTCACAGCAGGTCAGTCAGCACGCGCAGTCTCGCTTGATTCGCTCAATGATGTGCCAGCTTCATCAAACCTGCCATCTACAGTTCTGGCAGTGGTTTGTAATGGAATGATTCGTAACATTTTTATAATTGTAACGAGTAACGATGCAGCACATAAAAAAAATATCGGAGTAAAAGTATTAAACTCAGCGAAAATATGTACCGAAGTAAAAGTGGAAGTAGGAGAAAAAAATAATAGTCTAGTAAAGTACAGATACCGCCTTTTAGTACTTAAGTACAGTAGTGAAGTAGTTCTACTTCGTTACTATACATCTCTGGTTGCATTACATAACAAAATGCCATAATACTGAGTTTCTATTTCATATTGTTTTATAGTTTATAACTAATAAACAAAGCTATGCTTCTTTAAAATAAATGCCACTTTGATGTTGTGTTATCTAATGCATTGCATTTTTTGATGTTGCCGAAGTGTACAAATACTTTTGGGGTCAGCGTGCTACTAAATGACCATTACACTCGGTTTCTTTCTGGCATCTACACAAACCATGAGACAAGACTGAGCTGAGCTGCATGAAGTTTGTGTCTAGCTTGATGATCATGTTGAAATGATCCAAGGAACATCTTGAGCTTCATTGAAAGAACATCAATGCAGAGTCACATGATCAATGTCACTCATATACTTAATGACCAAAAAATAGCACACAGCCTTTTCATTTTACATCATGCTTCTTTGTTTAAACTTTTTCAAAGAGTAGAAAAACCCTGTTCAGTTTAAAACCTGTTTATTAGTTTTTGCGGGTTAAATTAGATCTTCACTGTGGTCTCAAATGTCACTGTAATATCAGTGTCCTCAGATTTCTGGTGTCGGTCTGCTAATGTGTCACAGCCCTTAGGAATCAGTTTGTTATTGAATCTCTGACTGTGACAAACTACCCAGACCGAACCGACAGCAGCTGACCTGGAGCAAAGACTGTCTCCTCTGGAGAGAGATTTACAGTGTCACCACCAGAGCTGGACAGTTTATAACAATCTGTAGTGTCAATACTGACACTCTCTTCTATTAATCACCAACCACCTTTACAGTAGAACTACAGATCTACAGAGAGGTCTGCTCTTCATTCATCACTGCCTTAACTGGATTATCTAGACTACATTTTGACCAATCGCAATTATGATCAGAAAATGATGAAAAACGCCCAGAGCTCTTAACACAGTGATTTGAAGACATGCACCTCAGACATTGAGCTTTGGAGATGTAAGTTTTAATCATCCGATTTTAGATGTAGGCTTCTTCATCCCAATTTCCACCTCTCGCCAATTTTTTCTCCCTCCCCTATATGTCTGTCCAGTTAAATAGGCAAAATATAGCTATATTTAGTGTGTCATCTGAAGAGATCCTGTTGAAATACATTGTACAATGTGTATTTTACATCTTACACTCATTTTATATGTCAGGGTTATATAATATAACCTGACCAAGCGTAGGTCATGAGAATGCCTTAAACTCTTCTTTTATTGAGGATCGGCCATAAAAAGTTAAAGCAACATCAACATATTTTGCACATTTTTTTCAGTTTGGCTCAGTTAAAAAAAATAAAAATCCTTTATTGATGTTTGGATGGTTTATTCAATATTCAATGTCTTTTTCTGTAATGTTTTGGCATACATTTCTTTGCATTGCTACGTTTTTATAATAAGCTGATTTTAGGTTAAAAAAACAAATAGGTATATTTATATGCACCAATTTTTGTTAATTGGAATGAATGCAATCCGATTTAAGAGAAGCTGTTTATATAAACCCTAAAAGATGCAATCTGATTCACATATTTGTTTACATGTGCATTACATGCATTCCACACAAAACTTCAGTGAGCTCCGTTCAGAACTGAAGACACCGCGATAAAGTCACTGGAGCGACAGTGAGCATCATTGTGCTTTTTTACCTTGATAACATTACCAAAAAGGAACTGACATGTCAAAAGACCTTTTTTAGTAGTTCATAAGAAATAAGAAGTAATAAAACCCACTCACATGGTGTTTTTGAATCTGATTAGAAATACCAGATTCAATTGGTTTATTGGCTATCTGAAGCGTTTTACAAATAAGGACACATAACTTGCGGTCTAACATGATCATAAGTTAATGAGCACACATTTAGAAGTCATTTTGAAATGATTTTTTTTGGTAGTGAATTGTAACTGTGTCCAGGTGTGATTCAACAAAGAAGCAAGCAGTAAACCTAGGCTAATGTGATGATTGGCAGACATTTGGTAATTTACTTGATTTTTATTTCAGTAAGAGTGAATGGTCATTGGTCCAAAATCCCACTCCACAAACTATATTTTCTGGGTGAACTATTCTTTTGATACCCGACTCAAACTGACAGATGCACTGATGTGTTTGTCCCTGACAGTGACATGCCTTCCCTGACTACATCTGTGCCAGTTTCTATTTATTGAGGGGAAGAAAGCCGTTCTTGAGCAGTATTTTTGTGTTTTGTAATATCTAAATGATGTAAATGTACAGAGATTTGTTAATGTTTGCAAGGGCTAAACTACAGGAGTGTGCCAGACATCTGGACATTCCCATGGAGACGAATCTGTATGCACTGCAACCGTGTTAGCTGATGTTTTATTCCTTTACTGAAGTACTTTCTGTTGAAAGCAGAAACACAAAAGGCCTTTTCTTAACCAGTCAAGTGTACCTGATTTAATTTTTACCTTTGGAGCAAACAGAAAAGAGTTTGTGCTTTAAATTGTGTATGTTTTTGATGTGTATTTGTCACTAATTTACATACACTGTGTTGTTCTCTTGTATGTGCTCAAAGAAAATAGTTTCATGACAAAAACCTTTAGCATCAAAGAAGTCTTGTTATTTAACATGAATAAATCTCTATGTATGGTGAATTATTTTATTAATAAAAGATGTTTATATATCTTTTGCGCCCTCTTTATATGAAAGTTGGACAGTTTTAGCTCAGCCTAACTGTGCTGTTGAATATCAGCGGCCGGTTGTTCAGAAAGAAAGTGTGTCTGTCTGTGTGTGTTGTGAGAAACTGCACATGCAGCCTTTGTTCAAATAAACACTTCCACCAAAGCCAAAGCCACAAAGTCCAAGAATCTAGCCGAGCTGATACACTGTTTTCATTCATTTGGCGGGTATACCATATTCCAGTTCCCTAAATTATAAACATCTCATTATTAAATACCACATTCTCAAACACTTAAACACACTGCAAAAACACAAAAACTGATACTTAGTTTATCTACAGTTTGTTATCCATAATTATGCAGAATCATTATACAATATGAATTGTGTGTCTGTATGTATACAGCGAGAAAATGTAACCAGTGTCAGTTTCAAGCACTAAGTCAGGTTGTAAACTTTGCACAATGCAATTTTGTTTTCGTTTTCTATTATCCATTGCCAATCCCTTCCAAGCTAAATATGTTGGAAGTAATATCTTACAGGACGACAGACGTAATCACACAAAATATGGAAACTGAAATGGACACGCATTATATCAGCACAGATGGAGCGGCACGGCAAGACACATTACATACACATGCTTTTATTTCAGTACGTTCTGCTTTTGGTGTTCGCTCTGGTTTAACTTGCAGTGTTTCAACTAGCACTGTTCGAAAAGATATCTTAACCAAATATCCTTATAAAGAGTCATGCTTTGACTACAGTATGTTTACATTACAATAGAATTAGAATTACAAAAGGACTACAACAGAATAAAGGCCAAATGCATCCTGCATATTAAATGCTATACAGTAAATACAAAACATATACTGAAAAAAAGAAAACAAGTAATAGTTCTAAATTTTATGAACGCAAAACTAAATTTGGCTGAGGAAAACAAGTCGAAAAGTGGAGTATTTAAGCCTTGTGGTCTCATTGTTTGTTGCCGAGAGTCAGTCAAGGGTGCGGAACCTTCAAACAAACGGAAACTCCCAAAATAAACCCCATCGTGCTGCTCAATGAACAGATGTACATTCTCTGGTGCCAACTGATGAACGATTTTGCATACACAAACATCTGGTATTTAGGGACATAGATTTGCTTATTTACTTACTTTCACAGCAATTTTAAATATATTACACGACAGATCATCTCTCTATACAAAAAAAATAATAAAAAATACTGGGTTTTAATTTAAATACACAACATTTTCCTAAAGATGAGTCCATTAGAATGACTATAAATATCTCAATTCCTGCATGGGTGTTCTAATCAGAGTCTCTCTCTCCTCCAGGATCAGTTATTTATGTGCTGGCCTCAGTTTGCCCTGAGAGAATGTGGGTCATCTGCTGATCTGAGACCTGTTCCTGCTGGCACAAGCCCATGGCCTGACTCAGGCAGGCGGCCAGGAGGTGCTTACACTAGAGAACACAGACACGCAAAACAGTTCAATAAAGTGACACTTAATCATGCTAAAAACTGAGTTTTGACTTGCCTGAAAATAATATTACATAAACAAGCTATTCTCACACCAGTCTGGTTATATACAGAGTATAGAAACAGTATCGCTTGAAGATCAGATATGTTTCACGTTAATATTTATTGTGTGCACCCATCTGTTTTCTATTTATGGTGACTGCACACATGATAAATGCATCAGCGGGATGCATGTTCACCAAAGCTTGACGTTCATCACATAACAGAAATATAAACCAGATTACAATGAAGGAGAATATTAGTGTTGCCCAAAACAAGATGACTGACAATGAAAGCTGAAAAGGGGAGAAAAGACGCACTTAACAGGAAATATTAATGTATTGAGTGACTTTATACTATAAAGAACAGACTGTATTTGCTTTATTCACACTTCAGTGTTGGTCTACAGGCCCCAGATACCGAGAGCATCAAGCCACCAACCTCGTGTCTGATGAGAACCTCACGTCATGTTCTTGTGTTTTATCTTTGGGTCAGACGGCAAGCCGCTGAGAGCAGGCAGGTTAATCACATTTGAGACATTTTCAAGCGCATCAAGCAAATGCTAATGCATTACGCAGAGGGCTAGAAATAAACAAGGAAATCATTCCTCTCGGATCGCATTGGCATAAAATGCATTTATATATCATTGCAGTTTGATGATAAAGTGAGGTCATGCTATCAGAGTGAAGCCGTGCATTTTGGAGTCGTCTCTGGATTTTCTTTCTCAGACTTGAGGTCTAATTTTAGTCTCATTCTCTCCCCTGGGCTCAAAACCAGGCTGATACACATGCAACTTTGCAGCAACAGATACAGTTGAAAAGAAGCCACAGCATCAAAGGACAGACAGTGGATGGGAATAACCACAGCAAAGAGCAGATGAAGAAGAGAGCCAAGGAAAATATTTAAAACAAAAGCAGGCAAATAAAGTAGTGTTGCAACTATAATGGGTTTTACTAATCAATGAGTCAAGCATTTTGCATATCCAATAATCTGGTCAACTAGTAGATCATATTAATTGTCTAACAACTATTTAGAATTCATTTCGGTCAGTGTTTTAGCTAATGGTTAGATGTCAGCCATACAAGCAAGCAAACGAGAAAATGCAGAAAATAAGATGGGAATGCAGATGCACAAACACACACACACACACATACACACACACAGTGGGTCAAATGTTTGGAATAATTCAGATTTATGTTTTTGCAAGATGTTCAGCAATGATGCATATATTTGATCAAAAATATAGTAAAAACAGTGAAAAACTGCTGCTTACTGCTTTAATGTCGTAATATATTTGAAAATGTAAATTCCCGTCATGAAAAACTGAATTTCCAATCTTCAGTGTCACATGATCCTCCAGAAATCATTCTAATATGATAAACTGCTCAAGAAACAATTCCAGTTTTGATCAGTGTTGAAAACATTTGAAGCATCCTGCTCAGCCATTGAAAACTGATTCATATTTTGGTGCAAGCAGCGATACATTTAGGATTTTTGTAATATCATACATGTTTAAAATCAAATTTGTTCAATTTAATGCATACTGTACCTGCTTAATAAAGGTATTCATTTCTTTAAAAAAAAAACACATTTGAACAATCTGTAGTGTCAGTTTCCTGTAGAACTGTATTCAACATTGAAAATAAGAATAAATGGTATAGTTATATTATATAACTGTACTAATTTGACTGTTTTTACTATATTTTTAATCAAATAAATAATAACACCCAGTGTGTTTACTTATATTGACAGAAATACAGAAATGATGAGAACCGCTAAACAGGAAGAGGGTCTCGGGGTCTGTGAGTGCAGCTGTGTGTGAGCAGAGAGAGGAAGTGACCTCACCATCAGACTCTCGTTCCTCCTGAGCACAGTGAAAGAGAATGCGGGGCACGGACAGTAGTGGCAGGAAGTGAAGCATGTGTACAGACGCCCTGATCCTCCTAATACCTGACGGAGAGAGAGATACAGAGATTGAGAGAAGAGACACTGACATATGAGACGTGTGTTCAACATCACAGCTGTGTCTCTAGAGGATTTCAGCTTCCAGAAATACACACTTTGATTTCACTGTGTCAGAGAGCGCAGGCTAAATAAGAGCTAAATCGCTCTATAGCCATCACTTTACAATAAAGACATCAAACCAAAAAACAAATATGTTATTTGTCAATGATAAACACATGCGCCCAGATTTTAGGTTTAGCTCTAAATTCTTTAGGCAAGTGTAATATAAGGGAAAGTGTATTTTTATGTAATTGGTCACCAGTTCACTTTGGAGTTCACCCAAAAATGAAAACTGTATCATGATTCACTCACCGTCATGTCTTTTTCAACCTGAATGGCTTTCCCTTTTTATCTCTGGAACATTTTTTTGAGAAATGCCTTTTCATTTTGGGGTGGACTATCCCTTTAAATAGTGCTGCAGTGTCACAATTCTTGAAGTACATATTTCTTGAATTCGAGATCCAAAATGATTACAGAATTTATTGAAAGTCATGCTTGACATTTCAATAAACCATGTAACCTCATGCACAACCACACTCAAAAAGATTCTGCGCTGCCGATTCCCTTCAGGGGTTTGCCACTGAAGAAAAGAAAATCTCATAAAAAAAGGGTAATAAGAACTAACAAAATCTAATAAGTAGAGACACTTTGCAGTTCAATTCTCATTTGGAAATGCTGCCATTGTGTGCATTATGACACGTCTTCATTCTTCAAGAGGAAAAGCCTCCAGTTGTTCGAGGAATGAAGGAGGTGGAAATCTCATTTGCATTCTGCGCTCTGGAATGTCCCAGAGAGATCCAGCGATGTGGGGATCTGATGAATGGCAAGGTCATGAGATGTGTTCGATTTGTTTAGCAGTGGATATGGGAGCATCACCGTTCTGGAATATGGGAACATCATGTGTTTCTGTACAATAGCTTCATATTTCTGGGCTGTTATAGAATCATATACAGCTCAATAATTAAGTCCAAATTCACCCGCATGACCGCAGGCCATCCTATGGTTACACAAAGAATAAAATAAAACCAAAAAAGTGTCTCAGTGCAATTATGGGATGGCAAAGGCTGTAATAATTAAATGCATATGTGCTGTGTTTCAGAGTGAAGCGTGGCTCTGTGTTCTTACACGTGAGCAGCTCATTATCAGCCGGTGTTTACAGCATCTTAGAGCAGCTCTGTTCCACACAAACTCTGTCTCTGCATCTGCTTTGAGTTTGGGTTTAACCTCAGTTAATAATACAATAAACGCCATCCATCTTCCCATACTTCAAGCATGTTTCAACTAAAGAAGCTTTGAGGACATTCTATTTTCACTCAAATTAAAGTTTGACACTTTAATGTTTGAAAATGTAGTAGTCAAGTATATACATTAGTATTGTAATTCTACAATTATAATGTAAAATAAATTATAAAGAATTTGATAGTATTACAATGATATATGAATTAAATAATATATTCGAGTTGTATATTATTTTTCTTAAAAATACATTTTTATTGTAAACTGAAATATAACAATATTAAACCTTTTGGTAACACTTTCTATGAAGCCCCTATTTATAAAACATTATAAAGGTATTCTTAAGGCGTTATAATGAATCCATAATGCATTATAAAAAAACTTATGTTATCAATTCATGAATAATCATAACAACAATTATAATACATCATAATGCTTACGTATTTGTGGTTTTAAGTTTAAGAGTATGATTATTTATAACACTCAATGAACACTATATTAAATCTACTTCATTTACAGTATAATGGACTGTATCATATCTTGACATTGTCTAACTACAGCTTGTGAGTGGTTAGATGTTGAGTGTTATTTGCTTATGTTAATTCATTGATGTGAGCTTAATACTCCAACTGAAAAAAATGCAATGTTTTATATGGTAACATTTTATTTTTATGGTCCCCTAAATCAATCAACTATAAGCAACATTGCAACTACATGCCAACTAACTCTCATTAGAGTATTAGTATGCTCAAGAATATGCACAATAATTTGACACACTTGCAAAGACACTTATAGTCAGTTTATCTGTTGGTTGACTATAAAAATAAAGTGTTAGCATATATTTACAGTAGCAGACATACTAATACTCTAATGACTGCTAGTTGAGATGTAGTTGCAGAGTTCCTTATCAACAGCGGCCTAAACCATCAAAATAATCAAACTGATATTACAAAAAAAAATAGTAATATCATAATATCAAATGTGTCATATTACACATTCATCTGATCTGATATATATATATATATATATATATATAAACTAATATTATTACTTATAAGTGGTCTTTGACCGCTTTAAGTAGCATCAGAAAAATGGCAAGATAAGAGACTTATAATACATTATAACTATGAGAAATATAATCCATTGCAAAAGTGGATGCAACTTGTTCATTGTGTTATAAATCATCATACTCAAAAGCTATAACCACAAATAAGTAAATATTATAATATTAAAACTGTTCTTATGAATATTCATGAGATGATATAACATATTATAAGGTTTTTTAATAATGCATTAGACATTCATTATAACGCTTTAAGAATACCCTTATAATCCATTATAAATGAAGGCTTCATAGAAAGTGTTACCAAACTTTTTGTATTTATTTGGTAATTTATATTTGGTAATAAATAACAATAATAAACTGATACAGGGCCAAGCACCTGGTGGTGCTTTAGTGCAGTGCACAGCAAAAACAGCAGAATTTAAATGAACATGAAATACACCCAGTTCAGAATTATAAATGAACTCAGAATGATCAGGAGTCCAAATGAAAATAAAAAAAAAAAGTTGCACCACACAAGAATGAAAACCACAATCTCCAGGTCAAGTTCATGTGGCCCAGATCTTGCTGCACCACTGAGAAAACTGGTGTTCACAGATGCTGAAGTTCAGAAGTTCACCTCCGAATCAATTCAAAGTTAGGAATCTGCACATAAATGCACTGCAGGTCATTTTTAATAGATTCAGATGAGATCATCCGTGGAAAGGCTCGATGCCTGCAACAAAAGCAACTTCTGCATCATTTCTTGCCACAGTACTTTTGTGTTCTGGGCATGTGTCACACTGACTGTTGAAACCACAACAGAAAGTACTCAGGATCACACTGAGCTAGTTTCAGCAGACTGCTGACAAGAAGTTTCATAGTGAGAAAGAGCTCATAAAAAAAAAAAAAAAAAAAAAATCTGATTAGCATGTAAAGCTGACTTAACACTAACACAGCTTATGGTAAACTTGATAGCAAACTAACGTAAGACAACAAACACAGGCATGATCAAATACAGAGAGGTATTTCTTGGGAACAGAAGCTTATATCAGTCAGTCCCTCCAGAAAAACACGTTTTTTTTTTTGTGATTGTTGCGGGCAAAAATCCTTGATTTTGCGGCAGGTTTTCTTAAAAAGTGCGATGGAATATGCAGGATATTTTTGCAATTTTATGCGATGAAATTGCGTGAACTTGCAAAAACTGTGGTTTGATGAAAAAGTGAAAAAAAGGTGATTCCCCCAACACCTTTTTCTCACTAGGCTACTACCTTAATGTAAAGAGTAATTTCTTATTACTTCCTATGATAAGCGAGCATACTAAATCACAGAATATTTAAATTGCAATCTCTTACTGCAACGTAAATTATTTTACACACTACTCATATAATTACAACTGTAAGTTTTTGGTGCTGTTCTGTAACAAAAAAGTGCAACTGTAAAGTTGCATCAACTTCTGAATGAAACTACAACAGTATTAGTAGCCTAGTGAGAAGGGGGGGAATTACCTTTTTTTCTCTATTTCATCAAACCGCAGTTTTCGAAAGTTCCCGCAATATAATTTGGCTCCACTGTCATGTAACAAATCGGGAAACTGCTTGGCGCGTTCTTTTGCGCTTATTTTTTTATGCAAATAAGAATGATTTGCGCGCTTCAAGTTTCACCCTGGTTTCACCGCGGAGTTTGCAGATGACACGTAATTACGTCACTTCATAAGGTTCCCATGGTAATAGGGGAAAATGTCGCTTTACTTGTGTGAAGTAAACGCAACATTTTTCAACTTTCTGCTAGAAAAATGTTTTTTTGCAACGAAAATACAGGGAATCATGCTAGCCCCGCATATTTTGCTTTCTGAAATCGGTAATTTATGCGGCAAAAGAGCGGCGTATTTGAAAAAATGCGACCCCGCATAAATATGCGGCCTTTGGCTGATAATGCATTAAATCAAGCGATCGCGTAATCACGTTTCTGGAGGGACTGATCAGTATTAATTTAGTCATTTCTATGCGTCTCGGTTCAAAGATCATCTGCTCAGATTTTGGACTAGCCTTGGAGGTACCTCTGGGACATGCCGTCGATGATCCTTTTAATTTGGTGCCAATACGTCAAATGGTTCAAAAGATATTGCAATTCATATCATTTTTCACAGATTCGGAATGACCCAAGGAATCCATAGGGATCAAGATTATGATTTTCTGATTACCCGTTCTAAAGCTATTATCAAAAATGACAAAAAAATGTTTTTAAATAATTAATATCTCACGATCCATAAGTTCCCCTGTTGCCACATTTGGAATAGAACCTGAGATCATGGTGCTGATGAAGCATACAGAGTTTCATATGATAGATCAATGTTTGGATGAGATACAGCCTCTGAACCAATTTTGGGTCAACATCATTAAGTTAACATAACTTCTGAACAGATGAATAACAAAACTCTGTTCAGTTCATCTCTGCTAATTTTGACAAATTTTGAACGAGTTGTGAAAAAACTGAGAACTGTACTTTTTAAAAAGGCCACTACTGTAATGGGTGGAGCCTTAATGTACGCTATTGAATGGGTTCACCATGAAGAGAGTAATCAGATGAACTAAATCAAAATTTTCCAGAATAAAGGGTTTAAAAGTTATAACCATTTGTAAAAGGAATTTTCGGACTGGTGGTGGTGCTATATAATCGGACCCCAAAGTTGGTCAGATCACTATTTATGACTATCACTACAAGTAGGCAAAATTTCATAATTTTCCCATGTTACCCTTCATAGTCAGTTCAGATCATTTATTTCTACAGCACTTTTCAAACAACAAGGAGTTGCTCCAAAGTACAGATATTAATAAAACATTTTAGTAAGGGAAAGATCACATCATAAAACAATGACACAAAACCATAAAAAACAAAACTTCACTCGCAAAGGCTACAGAGAGGAAGTGCATTTCTAAACGACTTTTAAAAAAGCCTAACGTAGGATCAGATCTGATATGAAGTGGTAGGTTGTTCAATAATTTAGGAGCAGCTACAGCAAATAGGGCTGCCACCAACTCTCAAGAGGTTGGAAGAAGAGGAGGAGGAAGAAGAAAGAAAACATACGCAATAGATGCAACAGCCCCTTTAGGGCTTTCCCCCTTATAATTATTATTATTAGTTAATAATATATACTTTAATATAATATATAATATACTATAATTATAATTACTATTTTATTTGTATTTTACTATTACATTCATGGGGGCAGTCGTGGTATAAAGTTTAGAGAGTCGAACTTGTAATCTGAAGGCTGTGGGTTCGAGTCTCAGATCCGGCAAGAATTGTCGGTGGGGGAAGTGAATGTACAACGCGCACTTCCAACCTCAATACCACGACTGAAGTGAGACACTTGAGAAAGGCACTGAACCTCCAACTGCTCCCCGGGCGCTGCTGCAATATGGCTGCCCACTGCTCCAAGAGGGTTAAATGCAGAGCACGAATTCTGAGCATGGGTCACCATACTTGGCCAGACTTCACTTTCACTGTAAATTTTTTAAATCACATTTTAAAATCACAATCCCAATTTTTATCAGGAAAGGAGGGGGAAAAAGCAATGAAATGTAAATCTTACAAGTGGTTCTATAATATACCTTCAACTTTCCATAAGCTTCTTTCTTTTTCCCCATAGCTGAAGTCTTGGTACTGAATGTAACTCATGAAGGTATTATCGTGATAAATAAATCTTAGCGTTGCGGAAAACTCATCAGACCACACACTCCATTATCAGGCAAACACTGATAAATCCCCTGTAGAGAAGCTGCTCCTCTGCCCTGTGAAGAGAAAAGGCCTCGCTTTGTCAAAGACTGACACCTCATTGTGGGTGAGTCACACAGAGGATAATTAGAAACATGGAGCCAAAGGAGTGAGAGCAGTGCAAAGGCCAGAGCCGTCGCAGCAGGAGAGAGCAGGAATGATCCTGACAAAACTCAATACTTACAGACTGATACTGCGCACCGCTTCAGTGCTCACATATTCATAATCCAGCCTGCACAACATGCATTACTCTGGTCTTTCTCACATTACATCCCGTCTTGGCTTTGAGAGGAAGATTTTGACAGACCATTATCCGACGGCCAGCAAACATCAAAATGTCTTGTAACATCAGTTTTATGTGAAGTGATGCTGGAAATTCATCCAGGTCAAATTAGAGATTCTTTTAGACACAAGATGACATTACAATGAGATCAGCATAAAGCAAACTAGAGGCTTCTGCAGCCAACAGTGTTTACAGTGTTATATAATAGACTGTGAAGTGCAGTTGTGAAAGCAAGCTGTATTCAATGGTTGTTACCAAATGCAAGTTGTCATATTCTGTCTTTGTACAGAGATGGTTAATTGGGGAAAAGGGCTTCAGGCCTTACAGGATCAGCATCTTCATGATGTGTGCATTTGTAATGTCTTGACCCAGTGACTCTGTATAGCATCACCAGGTAACCAAAACTCAGACATCATTGCAAAACAAATCCATACTAATCAAGCAGTTTAATCCAAGTATTGTGAAGAGATACAAATGCTTTATATGATAACATTTAGTCATTTATTCATAAAAAAAAAACACATATGGTAAACAATATACAGTACACTAATATATAGGGAAAAATAAAAACTTGTGCAAGCATCACACGCTACAATAAACCTAATTGTTTCTCATGCATGACATATGCACATTTAAGTTTCCTTGTTTACCATATGTGATGTACTCTGTGTATGTGCATTGATCATTAGGGTTGGGGTGACAGACGATGCCATCGTCCATAGCCGATGGCTGATAGACATCACGATGTTACGTTGGCACAACTGTTGCATCCGGTGTAGACAGAGTGTAATAAAGGCAGGAAACTCTACATGTCTGTCTGTTAGCATTTTTATTATGTTGAGAACCGTTCATCCAATCCACTTCACACATGGTGGGTGTGTTGCTGTGGGCCAAAGGGAGTGCAGTGTCACATTTTGGTGCAATATAGACATGTGACACATTCAGAATTAATAAACCTTTAACAAACTACAGAACATCGAATGCCAACCCACCAAACGAATATTTGAATATTATGTTCCAACCCTACTTGCATGGTGGATTTCAAACAATCCACTGTAATAATTCAGCTGACAAACCAATTAAGCAAATAATTTAATCAATTGAAAGGTCTCAAATTGCAATTTAAATGGTTTCAAATGTGTAAATAAAGACACTTTTATATGTAATTAAATATTGTCCTTGTGCTAGTGAGAAAAAAAAAATACCTAGAATGTTTACATATTTACATATGATCAGTTAGAGCTGAAGATCTTTGCACAAACCCGACGGGACCCGACGGGTTCGGGCTTAATTTATATCATCTTACGCGGACTCAGGTCGGGCTCGGGCTTGCACTCCGGTTTGCGAGATAAACGAACGGTCATATGATGTTTCGATTAGCACGAGAAAGATGCAAAAATGGATGCTGAGTAGGTGTAACGGAGGCTTGCTTTTGGCGATTACGTTTTGGTTGCACCAGCAACTAAAGCAAAGTCTGAAGTTTGGAAAAGTTTTGACCGCGTTTATAATGAGAATAATGAGTGAATAATGACGCAACATCAGTGAGCGCCGGAACGCACTGAAGACATCTACAGTGGATTCAATAATGTTCCTCCACAAAAACATGTAGGTTTAGTAATAATCTCTGTGAGTAAAAGTTTTTTAAATGATATCTAAATATTCATTGAGTTCACAGAGTATTTACGCTAATGTTTGCATTATTATTTTATTAAATGTCAGCTGCTAGTGGCGAAGCAAACCTGGCAGAGTCTTTATCTTAAATTTGTTTTTGCCAAATACCCATCTTAATTTAAAATGTATCTTAATTTGTAAAAAAAAAAAAAAGAAAGTCACGTGACATTCAGCCAAGTATGGTGACCAGTGTTGTGGGTAACGCGTTACAAAGTAACGCGTTAGAGTACTCTAATTACTTTTTTCCTGAAATGTGTAACTTAACGCGTTAGTTTCGTGCGGAAGTAATCAGTAACTTCGTTATTTTTTTTAAAAAGTAATCCGTTATTTTAAGGAAAGGAAAATCCCGACTGCAGCCTGCTTTTTGTCAGACAGTAGGCCTAGGTCTACTGTGCCACCTGCGGATGTATCAGCGGAGCCGAAGCTCTGTGATAGTAAAGTCAATGGCTGTGATGCGTCTGTGCCCTGCGCCTCACCCTGTGTGTGTGTGGGTTTTTTTTTTTTTTTCGAACTCCCGTCTAGATGGCAGAGAGGACAGCGTTTGGTTTATGGAAGTACGCACTTTATTTCATTTTGTCAACGAAAAAGAAAAGAACATAACGGTAAAATGCACACTCTGTGAGTGACACTTTAATAATAATTAGTTCGGCTATTAAGCGATTTGTCATTTGCCTGTGTGGCATTGAAGGTTTTAATTCGGTCGGTTTGTTATCATTTCTGTTTGACAGGCAGATGTTAATTTCTGTTAGATCGTTGGCTGGCTGGTTGTTCATCATTTCTAAATGGATTTAAATCTGCAAGCCTGTTTAAGGTTGTGTTTACAAGTAAGCATACTTGTACTTTGATAACTGCATTATTTAAAGTCAAAGAAAAATCAGGAGTTATCTTGTGGTGCTCATAATATACAGTAGCCTAGGCTACCTGGGCTGGGTAGGTGCGAATTTTGATTAATAATATGTTCTGTGATAATAAATAAATAAAACGCCATGTGGAATTGCCTATTGCTGACTGTCTTTCCTGTTATTGTTATCCTGCAGTGTTAATTAAGTCGGATGACTGACGTTATTCATTGTCGGAAGTCACGACTTTTAGGTGCATTTAAAGGGGCCGGGGGCTGTGTCTGTCATGTGTGAGCCGCTGCGAACTGCTTTTAATTTTTGGTAACGCATGAGTACTCTAACGCGTTACTTTTATGGATAGGTAACGCTGTATCATAACTGATTACTTTTAATTGATGGTAACGTTGTAACCTAACTAACTACTTTCCAAAGTAACTATACCCAACACTGATGGTGACCCATACTCAGAATTCGTGCTCTGCATTTAACACATCCGAAGTGCACACACAGAGCAGTGAACACACACACACAAACACACACACACACACACACAGTGAATAGTACTTTTAGAATTTAATGAGTACAGGTCCAAATAATGTAGCAAATTGATTTATTTGAATATGTTAGTGGCTTTTAATAATTGTATATTTTTTAACATTAAAAATGTTTTTAATATTTCAAAATCTTTGGTTGCTTCCAGATTTGAATTTGAAGCCCAGATTTTCAGTGCGTTTTCAGACTCCTGGACCCCCAGCTACTGGGAGAGCATTTAACCACTGACACACAAATCAATCATATGTTTCAAACAAAACATAAAAATGATAAGTAGGCTCTGGATGGAAGACGGTGATTCCCACTGTGATACTCTCTTCTCCCTCATGGGACCTCTTCAAAAACAGATACTGTGCGGCGATTATGTTTGGGTTGGTTTGGTATCAAATCTGTCAGGCCAAAGAGATGTCAGTGACTGCCCTCCAGGGAGTGGTTGACTTTGGACTTCTGGGAAGTTAGTTAGACTTGTGGAATTAAATGTTTAATTTACTGGCTTAAATCTAATATGCAGTGAAGGTTAGTTTTAGCCGGACATGTCACAAAAATAGAAAAATATGACATGATAAAAGGTGTGGAGTTTGAGCCCTAATGCAAATATTATTATTGGGATGGGACAAATGGAGAGGACATTCATTGGAAGAAAGCCCAGTCCAATCTGTTTTTGTTTTGGAAAAAGAAAGAAAGATTTTTGTATGATATCCATGAAAAGGAAACAGAACAGGAAAGCATAGACAAGAAAAACTATTCATCATCATGCACTACACTCTTAAAAAAAAGGGTTCCTCAAGGTTCTATATTGAACCCTTGGGTTCCGTACTTGGCCAATAGAACCTTTTACCAAAAAAATGGTTCTATTTAGAACCCTTGCATGCAAAGAACCCTTTTTTTATTAAAATGGTTCTATTATTCATGTTTTATGACTGAAGTGTAAACTAAAGATTACACTATAATTATCCTTACTCAACACATTCACAAAGCATTTTGAGTCAAGACCCATGAGAATGACTGCTGTAGTCAAAAAGATTAATATCTACTCAATGTATGATTTGAGCTGTACATTAGCATGAAAATTATATTACTTTACATTATAGTTTACCTTTTTGACGAATCAATTTGTGAAGAAAAACAAACTAACCAGGAGTTTTCTTTATTTTGTTTACCATATTGTGATTGTTTTAATCTACCTAAGGGAACATTAAAAAACAAATAATCATAAAAAGACCCCTCCCCGGTGGCATATATGCGTTGCGTCATCCTTGAATTCCTATTGGTGGATGGGCGAAGATGAATCGCGAGAGGAGTCGAGGCAAGTGACAGTTAATTTTTCAAACTGAGGAGTCCGCCATTTCTGCTCGTTCATACACTAAGGTAAGTTAAGTTTTTACATTTTTGAAATGATTTTACCGAAATATTTTGTATTACAGTTAATATTTATATTTGTTAGAATAGCCCTTGTGTTAAACACTGATACTAGAAGCAAATTTGACCTCAAAAACACTGGCGTGAAGCACTGAAGGGCTTCGTCAGCCATCGGTTCTAGCCCTGTTAAATTAATTTTGCTCCGGTTTTTAATTTAATTAAGATACAGTCTTCCTTTATTTCCTTGTTAATGTTAATGGAATTGTTAACTACAGTAAGATAGCTGTGTTATAAGGAGACGAGCTTCGAGTCAGAAGCGTGAATTTTACCGTTCATTTCAATGAAGCGAGCGCTCGTTGTTCAAATAAACGGCTCCGATTCAAATAAAAGTCAGCCGGGTGGAAGACGGAGGTGAATGATTATGTGAAAGTGTGTCGCAGTTTCACATATAGGCCTACTCATTTTGCGGTGAGTATTTTCCCCAGGCCTATGTTAACAGGTGTAACGTTAGAAGTTCTTAACTTTGGCCCGCAAGATACTTTCGTGCCTTTTTTTAACTCCAACCCAGACCAAACGAGGATCTTGATTAGCTTGTTCAGGTGTGTTTTATCAGGGTTGGAGCTAAACTCAGCAGAAAAGTGGACACTGCTACAGTTCAAAACTTCCGGCCGGTCTGTCGCTATTAAAACTGTTTAAAGACACAGTTGCAGTGCAGCGGTTTTTTTGTTTACTGTGACGCATGCGCTGGATTAAAGTGATGATAGCACAAGGTTACATTTTAGTAATCAAATATTCTAAAGCCAAAAATGTTACCTGTGTGTTTACGTTAGGTGTGTTTAATGCATAGTTGGTTTACGAAGTGTTATTTATGCTTTGTTTTTTTTTTTAATCCCCAGATAACCATGGTTGATAAATGGTCAGTAGATGACACGTGCCACTGGCTTGAAACTATAAACCTCATTGATGCAAAATAAAGTTTCAGAGGTAACGTTACAGATGAAAATGTATAAATGTTCATTTTGTGATGTTGTGAAGTTTCAACTCACAAAGTTTCTAACTCACCTGCAAGTGCAACATAACCACCAAGCAGATTTTAGATTTACCTGTGACATTGAGGGATGTTTTAGAAGATATAAAACTGTTGCAAGTTACAGAAACCATATCTATCGAAAGCACAGACAAGTTTTGCATCATCCCCTATTTGAAAAGGCTACTTTATTTGAAGAGAACAATGAAAGTGAGGAGGAGGTTCCTGAAGATGATCTGCTAGAGAACAACTAAAATTCTTTGCTTGGAATTGATTTAAAAACTGTGTTATTGGGACTGAGACAGCATGTACTGTTGTTTTGTATTTAAGATTCTGCATGAAATGACAATGAGGTTTGAACCGACTTGGCGAAGAACATGGAAACATTTCAGAATGGAATGGCCCCAAACATCATCAGGAGTGCAAAAGAAGGAAGTCAAAAAAAAAACAAAAAAACTACGCCAATCTCATTGGACTAGCAGAGGAAACCACAGAAGGTAACTACACCATATATCTTTCCCCATCTAACCTATCTGTTCCATGCCCAGTGTAAAGTTGCATTGTTTGCATTGTCAATGTAAAGGTTGTATCTCCTATAAATTGTATAAGTGAAAACATGTATTAAAATAATGCAAATATTAAAGGAACAGTTAACCCCCAAATAAAAATCGTCATCCTTTACTCACCTCTTGTCATTTCAAATCTTTATGGCTTTCTTCTTCAGAACACAGTAGAAGATATTTTGAAGAAGGATGGTAACCAAACAACGACGGTGCCCATTGGTTTGGTGTCTATATAATAGAAGTGAATGAGTACCAGCATTGTTCGGTCACCAACATTCTTCAAAATAATTTTTTTGTGTCATGCTGAAGAAAGAAAGCTATATAGGTTTAAAATGACAAGAGTGAGTGAATGATGACAGAATGTTCATTTTTGGGTAAACTATCCCTTTAATTGATTTCTGTACCTAATATACAATCATTTGTATCTGTTTGTAGGTCTCGTTAGGAATGCTGCACTCATTTTATTGCCAGCACTATTTAAAGAAAACGCCAGCTTCCTCTACTGTGTAGATAGTGTAAGTATAGTCTTCTGTAGTTTCATTAATATTTGATGCACTTGACTTGAATTAAAGGAACTGTTCATGCAAATATAAAAATATTAGTCAGTTTACTCAACCTTATGCCAAATTTGTAACAATTAAAAAAAAAATTACATTTACCCTATAATTTACTCACTCTCTTCCTTAGTCATAAACTTTGTACTGTTTGCACTGCTTTGCAATGTCATTGAATGGCACCCCAATTTAAATCATAAAAGAAATCTGTACGACTCCAGGGTTTAATACTTGTCTTCTAAAGCAAAATGGTATGTACAAATGGTACGTTAGTGAGATTACATTTGCCAAGATAGGTTGCTATAATTAGACTATGTATAGATAAGGGAATAACATCCAGTGGGTTGGCACATCAGCTTTACATCGATAATTATGAGCCTTGCTGGTTCTTGCATGTCACGTTTTTAGCTGTCATATCTGTGTTGTGTCATGAACTATTCATTTAAAAGAACGAAAGAACCGATGAGATTCAAAGTAATCAAAGTGGAACTGACGTGGTAATGTTGACATTCAAACACATTACAAAGCTTTTTATTATTAAATATATCTCAGATTGTGTTAAACTGGAGAAACAGTCATATACATTGGTTGTTTTTTTGGTAAGTAAATTATGGGGTAATTTTTAAGTCTATTTGATGACTTCTGTTAATTGGTGAAAAGCACTCAAAAGGTGAAATGTTTGTTTTACAGGAACCCAAAGGTGCTACACCAACCATAGTGTTTAACGGCTCTCCTGATCCCCTCAAGGCTGAAAGTGTCAGCATAATAATGGACAATGTGAACATCATAAGAGAGGCAGACATTGACATGACACAGGCTGTGGAATGCCTATTTGCAGTCTATTTTCTCTTCAATGTGCAGTACCCGGTTGACATTAAGCACACAATGACTTTTATTTAAAAATATATGCTTAACCTTAGACAACAGCACGGCAAAAGAACACCAATACCTGTACTGAAAATGTATAGTCAACTTGTGTAAATTGTAGAGCTATTTAATAGTTGTTTTAACTGTTCATGTATTGATTTTTATCTGCACTGTTAAATATAAAAAATGATTTGTTTTTCCTCATTTCAGAGATATATGTAAAAGTGAAGTACTGTATATGTACGTAAACAAGCTTATGTATGTTTATTGCAAAGTGAAAATGCTTAAATGAAATAATTCAAACTAAATGGTTAAATGTAATTAAACATCTTAAATGTGAAATTTGCTGTCTAACACAGAGTATACAGAGGTGTAATTTTAAATGACACTAAATTTTTTGTATAAACAGTTGAATAAATTGAAACATTTTAAATTTTCTGGATTGTTTATATTTTCTTATTCAATAATAATTTTAACTTGTTTAATAATAAAGAACCCTTAAATGGTTCTATATAGAACCATCTAACTTGGATTCAAAGAACCATTTGGGGTTCTTTTTATGGAACCCATTAAAGTGGTTCTATATAGAACCATTTTGGAGTTCCATATATGAAGCGGGTGATAGAACCATTTTTGGTTCTAAATAGAACCATTTCTTTTAAGAGTGTATAATAGTTATTTTAATATTTATTTATATTTTCTTCCTAAAAAAAAAAAGCTGGATGAGTTGATTGTTCAGACTACCAGCTGGTGACAATCTGGCTGAACACTTTGGACAAGATACAATGCACTAAAAATTTGTGGAGGACTCATAGGTTCATAAATAATAATTTCACTAAACATTCAGATTTTTAAGCTTCTTGATTGAGTTTGGGTAACAAATTTGGGGAGTTCTAAAGTAAATATGATTTTTTTGAGCATATAACTACACTTTCTTAGAACATTGTAGCTTGTTTGTGGCTGGTCCAAGATCATTTTAAGTCTAATTTCTAAGGTCTATCAGCTTAGTCTTGATCCAAGCCTACTGCTAAATCACATACTCTTGGCCCAACTAGACACAAGCTGCCATCCTACACACAACTTATGTTACTTGGAAATGTCAATTACTCACTACTCCAAGTCAATTTGTCTTATTTAAAATAGATACAGTACATATGTATAATTATACATATCTCTTTATTATTATTTCCCATTTTTATGGAACAAAATCTACTAATAGGCCAAAAAAGATACACAATTACAATGGAATATCTTGATTTGACAATTTTTTTTATTAAAAATATCAATGTTCCATCACATTTCCTTTAACTGTTGTATATCCCATCATTTCGTCATAGCTAGACCATGAGCAGCCAGTATTTCAAAATAATAAGAGTTTCTAGAGGACACATTAAAATGAATCAGGTAACTAGGTAACAGAGCAATCTGCACTGCAATGCCCCATCTTGTGGGTTGGTTCTGGGTGATAGGTTCTGGTGTGAATGAACACCAACATCTCTTTTACCCCATAACCTACTCTATCATAAACTTCTAAAGTCTCTAAATCAACTCAATTATCGTAAAACGAACATGAAAATAAAAACTGTTGTACAATCTATTACATGCCTTCTGTTGTCTAAATGACAGTTTATACTTTATTATAGGGAAGCAACGATACAATTTTTTCAGAACCGATCAGATACCGTAAATTCTGAGCATCTGCCGATGCCGATCCAATCTGATAACAGCACGTTTTTTTTTATATACTCTGTGTTGACCTGATCATCACTCTTTTGAGAGTTAAACACAATCTACTGCGTATAAACAACTTAATTTTAATGAAAAATAAATTACAAAAATATATCAATCCATAACAAAAATACTATTATAAACTAGGTTAGTAGTTAATTTAGTAGCAAAAGAACGCACAAGCAGCTCTGTTCGTGTTCATCTTCAGTTCTCTCTTCACAGCTGTTCAGTCAGTGTACTGTTTAAGTTAATTAATTACTCCGGGATATTGGTTAATTCTGACTCCGAGAGAGTGTCAGCCATGCTGAAAAAGTGAAAAACTTTAGTAATTTGTGGATTAATGCTTACTGGAGACGTGAACCGCTTCAGTTCGTTTGGTGAACTGGTTCAACCGGTTCACTAACAACAACAGGTTAAATCTAACGATTTGTTCGCGAACCAGACATCACTAGTACGAAGGGAAGAGATACTGATACATGGTGTATTACATTTGTGCATTAGTTTAATGAGCCTTTTAAGTTTTAAACCACAGTTACTGTGCGCTCTTGAGGAGAGTTTCATAATTATTATATTAATTTAAAGGGGTCATATGATGTTAATGAAAAGAACAACATTTTGTGTGTTTGGTGTAATGCAATGTGCTTATGCAGTTTAAAGTAAAAAAAAAAAAAATATATATATATATATATATATATTTTCTGCAATGTATAATTGTTGTTCCTCCATGCCCCAATTTTTACAAAGCTCATCGTTCTGAAAAAGCAAGGTGTACGTTGATTGGCCAGCTATCCAGAGCATTGTGATTGGCTAATACCTCAACCGTGTGACGGAAAATGTTACGCCCCTTAACATATTGTGATGCCTTCTCCCAGCATGACGAGACAAAACCAATAAAAGCAATCTTTTTGCATGTTGTGTATCATGCTCCATAAACATAAAACCATGTCTGCATTTATGATCGGAGAAACACAAACAAGAAGCACTATTCTACACTGCTCAAATCTCATGTTTGAATCGTCAGTGGTAAATTCTTTAAATATAAAAACGTACTTACAGTCTGTGAGTCAGAAGCGACAAACTGTCCTTGCAAAGTCGGAACTGCCCAACTTTATAGAATCTGCCTTGACGCCACAGATGCATTGTAGGCTATTGGTTCAGGAAACTGTCCTCATTCTCCATAAAATGCACTGCACATTCTGAATATTTGGGTTGAACTGTTCTGGAACAGTGTTGAAATACAACTTAACCACTGATTTCTAGTTGTGTCCGTTTTTGGAAGCCCAAACAAAGTAGTTTCGCTTTCACAATGAAACACACATCATCTCCGTAACAGCAGCGAGAATATTTTGGCGGTGTTATGCAAATCTTGCCACATCGTGACATGTGGGGGCGTGTAAGGACGAGGCGTTTTAGGAGGGCATGGTTGACTTAGCTTTAATAAAGAATAAATTACTGTCTTTAAAAAATAAAAAGTTCAGAAGGTATTTTTTCTTTCCATCTTGCCTCTGCGTCTCATTCAGCTCATATGATGTTTGTTCCATGCAGATATTTTTTATGTATCTTTTCACAAAACTGAAGTCAAACCATTCTGTTTTTGCTTCAAATTAAAAAAATTATACAATCTAAATTTAGATTAAAAAATGTTGTATGTATGCAGCATCTTTGTTTGGATCATGATTAAAATGCAGTGGTTGCCACTATTTTAATAGAAAACAACACAGACAAGGCATTTGCTTATATGATAAGCTTTTTTTTACTTGTATTATTTATTGGATTTAGTCTATGTTTTAAAATTTCAATTAAGTTTTGTTATTTACATTTAAATTATATTTACATTTTGTTATTTAGCAGACGCTTTTATCCAAAGCTACTTACAAATGAGGACAACAGAAGAAATCGAAATCAACAAAAGAGCACTAATATGTAATAGTACATTATTATCATTTTATATTTCAATTACACAAAGAAACATGCAGCATTTTTTCAAGCAATAATAAAGGGACACAATTCATTTATCATTTGTCTTAAATCAAATTTTATTTAAAACAAATTCTGAATTAAATCGTGAGTTGAGTGAATCATTGCATCCCTAAGAGGAAGGTTTATTCTCTTAAACACAGCTTGAGAACGTGTCTATCAACTGAATTTGCCCCTTTCACACATTTCAACAACAGGACTGGGCCAACAGTCATAGAGCTGATCTAAACTGAACAACCGCTCTGAACATCCCCCACACTTCACACAGCCTGCGGCATATAGAGACGGGAGATTACAGTAGATACTACCTTTCTGTACGGACATGCATAAACCATGAAAGAAAAGATTGTATGAAATGAAAAGTGGAGATCTGAAATCCCTGATGAAGATCATATACAGAGTGAATGAAATGTGAGATTTCTAGTAACTGCTGAAAGAAATGCACTGTATTTAACTATTATAAAGCTTTTTGCCTTTCTTAAAACTCTTCCTGGTATGTCACCACACTACTCACAAGAAAAGAAATCTCAAGCACACTGATTTGAATCTTCTTTTGCACTTTTCTGAAGATCGACAAGTGATTATGCGAGTATGTTACAGGTAGATATCTGCAACAATGTGTTCAAGTCAACATTAAAAACATTTTATCTGCAGCCCATTTGACGCATGTGACGTGCAAAAGATGAACTTCGACATTTTAAAAAATGTGGTACAGAATGTATTGTGAGGAGAGGTTGTTGAAAGAATGAAGTCAGGTGGATGGGAGGGGAAGAGTGGAAGTAAAAGGTATGCGTGAAGTCAGCCGAAAGATTGTTTCAGAGGTAGAGCAGA
This sequence comes from Carassius auratus, assembly GCF_003368295.1. Lineage (NCBI taxonomy): Eukaryota > Metazoa > Chordata > Actinopteri > Cypriniformes > Cyprinidae > Carassius > Carassius auratus. The sequence goes on along the minus strand of NC_039247.1, from coordinate 22,258,723 downwards.
TAATTACATTTTGATTAAAGATTATAAACACGTTTTTCCCCATTGGAATAATATGCATGAAGAAACCGTTCAAAATATGCCAAGCTTTTAATTTCATGCTGACAGCCCATGGCTGCTTCTCATCCCTTTTATAGCATCAAATAAATGCTTGATGCCTGACAGCCTGCTGTTTAGTGCAGGGTGATAAATCACAGTGAGAATAAGAACATGCATTAAAAAGCAAATATAGTTATTTTGATTTTATTGATTTCACAAGTGTCTCTATTCATTTGAAATCACTGCCAGCCTAGTCTGACCCTCTTATGTGTTTTTTGTAACACCAATAACTGGTATGACAGTGCAGGCAAGCACAGTCTTGCACAATCTTGACTTTTACAGACATCACTATGTAGCGTCTTTACGCACAATTTGTAATTCCCTGTTTTGCAATTTCATGAGCAATTCCTAAGACTAAAACAGACTTATCTATAACATACAATTTCAACTAACAACTTGGCTTTTACCAATGAAAAATAACCTTTTAAAAATATCAACATCATGTCAAACTACTTGCATTCTTTCCATAGTTGTCCTACAGTGAAACAGCCCACCTTGTTAAGGCACAACAAGGATATTTGGCACAAACTAATAAAAAGCAGCTGGTGTGGCAAACACTGGGCATTATTTCCCAGTGACCCAAAGGCCAGAGGAGTCATTAGTGTCAGCAGAGCATTCTCACAACAGCCTGCACTGATCTGCTGCTGCCAATGTGAGTCAACATTAGAGAGGAAGAGACGTTCACCATCACACCAAGAGAGAAGCTGGCCATGTCCTGTTTACTTGTCCTTGTGCGTTAGCAGAAAGTCAAAATCAGAGGCAAAGGGTCACATGTAAAGAAGTTTACATTTATAATTTTAAAATAAAATCCAGAATTAAAAAAATAATAATAATAAGTACACTTTTTAAAAAGAATCTTATCTTATCTTATCTTTCAGGCACAGTAGATGTATTTAGCTGTTCAGGAAATCGAATGAAGAAACAAAAAAAAAAAAAAAACACTACAAACTTCACTGTGTTCAATACGACGATGTATCATCACAGAGATTTGACGATATGAGTATCGATACAGCTGGCCCTGTATCGATACTGTGGCACGTGTGCAGCAGTGGATCGCGCTTAATTTGAATAAAAGAACAACGTTTATTAAAAATAAAATAAAAAGTAGAAAAGTGCGAGGTTTCTAAAAAAATAATGAATCGAGCTTAATGCTAGGGGTTCGCAATAGTATATCAGCCAATAATTAATGCGCATCTCGTCAGTAAAGCCGGTTCTCTAATCAGTGGTAAATTCCATCAGATGCGTGATTTCACAGAGCAGCTGTTACTGACAAGCTACGCAAATCCACGCTCATTTTCGGGGTGATAAATCACACACTCTCTCTTCACTGCGGATAAATGCGTTTGCTTTCTGAAAACACCAGTAAAGACAGAGAGAGAGAGAGATGATGTGTATGTATGAATTACCACCGTTTAGTCGCGTTTCTCTATTAACAGTGAAGCTGTGGCTTTAATACATTTAGAAACAATGATGCTATCAGCTCCTTGTTGAGAAAGATAATGTAGTTCTTGAGTGATTAAGCTATGTGGTGCAGTACTAAAAAGTTTTTTTTCTGAATGTCCTAATGTGGTTGCATCATGATCTGTGTGTGTGACTTAAAGTGTGTGCGACTTAAAGTGTGTGCATTAGATAAAGCGACGGCAGTGCATTGGTTTAGAACTCTTCTATTTTTTTTTATGTATAGATTGTGTTAATTTGTGCAATGACAACCTACCAGCAATGTAAATATGTGTGTGTATATATATATATATATATATATATATATATATATATATATATATATATATATATATATATATATATATATATATATATATATATATATATGGGCTTAAAAACAATATGCAATCAGAATATTGTCCCTGGTGGGGAGTGCCCAATGTAAACATGAAACATATGCCATTATCTATATTGTACTGTGGTACAGTTACGGAGGCCCTTCATACAGAGGTCAACTGATCCTCTGCCAATAGTTAGAAATGGCTCTGTAGTATGCAGTGCTAAATAAACAGTTTTTACTACATTCTACTGAAGTGAAATTCAGTGCAGTCCTGTATTGTGATATGTATAATTTTGTGACTTTGCTGGTGATACACATCCCTACTTTACTGTATAAATTAAAACTCTGAATTAAACCCTATACAAAAATATAAGACCTTTCTTATTTTTTCTGGGACATTTCCCTTTTCAATTCAAATTTAACCACCATGTCCTCAGCGATCAATAGAGACTCCTATGTTTGTTGGTGTATCCCATTCCCAACACACAACACTTTTAATGGCTCTTTGGCACTGACATTGTATCTCCAGCTACAGCAAGAAAACAGTAATGGCGGACCGCTGTTTCCCACTCAGGACTGTGTATATGCTAATAGGGCAGAGAACGTCACAAATAAGTGGGACTTTCACAGAGTATAACATCATAGTAGTGAGAAATCTGGAACTGAATATAAAATAATGTATTTTTGTGATTGCGAAGTGCAGTGTTCCGTGATTGTAACTTTAGCACTGTGGTAACACTTGATGTGAATCCCGTTGTACAGTTAATTGAGACAAAGGTGCCAGTACTGATGTCATGATATTATGCTCTAATGTACTTTGGGGTGGTTTTTAAAGCAGTGTAATTTCTGTCCTCCTGTACTAGAGTCACCAAACAGAACTACAAAAATAGCATATAGTATAGAATGCTTTCTTCTACAGGTCACTCAAAGAGCTCTATTTTCAAGCACCTTTCGGTCAGAGAAAGTGTTTGAGATCTAGATCAACTATGAAACTACCTCATTCTGTCAGGCAAACATCTATCAGCACGTTATTTCTTGACTCCACCCGCACTACAGTAGGTCAGGACTCAAAGATGGTAAGTGAAGGTCAGCGAGAACACTATGGAAGCTGGACAGCAGCCCCAGGGCAGGATGATATTAAGCAAAGCTGATCTTAATACAGTATGACAATCACAATGACATATTAATGAAGCCTCTTTCCCCAGAGAGGGGCTGACTGATAGGATATTAGCCATTGGTTCTAACAGAAACTGCAGAGTGACCCACCGTAGAACGTATGTTACAGCAACGCCGCTGGATTTCTGCATGTGCTCTGCAGACACGTACACAAACTTACTCGCCAACACACAACCCCAGGGCCCAAAAGTAATCTGTTGACTTCTTTACTTATTTGCTGAGCTGATTTAAGAGGAAACTTTAACCATGGAAAACAGATTTGTTTGTACCACACTCTGAAGCGCGCTGACAACATAAACAGGTTAGACTAAATGTTTATGGAGGATGAGAAGAACCTGTGGCACTTTCTACAGAGTTCTGTGGGCCTGGATATCCCTGCATCTGTACTGTTCCTCTTGACTAGAAGACAAATATTAAATCTACATCAATGCACAACAAAACTCACATTCACCTTTGCATTCAGTATGAATGAGCTCCAGAACTAAAGATGCCAAAAAAAATCCAATTTAGTGTTGGGAACATGATCAGAACAATTGAGCACCTTAGGGTACTCAGACTGCAGAAGCACTGATCTCTACACAGCACAGCATTATACATTTATCCACAACATAATTTTACTTGCTTTGTTTTCTTTCTGTACAAACTGCTCTACATAAAATCACTCTGATCATTCCAACATGCAGGAAATATTCTAATCACCCTAAAAACAACTGTGACACATCTTCACACTAATGCTAGAAAATACTGTTGGATTGCATATTAAGGAACTTAATGCAGACAACACTCTCACATTTCTTTGTTCCTGTATTGTACCTCATAGTCAAACAGCATTTTTTAAAGATGATCTTGAAACATGTCTTTAAAAAAAAAATCATAATGTTGTAATATTTTATTCTGATTATTATATGATAATACATTTTGCTTAGAATTCAGAATCTGACAGAGTAGAGAAGAACTGAAAATTTGGCAACTAAAAAAAAGGTCAAAATCGGTGACATTTAATTAGAATCTATTTCATGCAAACAACGTGGAGAAGCTACAACAGGTAAAAGTGCAAGAAATTACATGTTCAATTAACTTTTTTACATTCTAAAATTCTCAGCTAAATAAAAACGTAAACTTTGCTTATGGTGTTGAGCTAACACAATTTGATTTGGTGCATTACAAATATGGAAAGTACAAAACATAAAAGACTTAAAGAATGACTTTCCCTTTGGAAACTAGAATAAAGAAGGACTTATTTATGTCCAGGTCTAGCAGTAGAAAAGAAATAAAAACAGTATGTGTTGAATACACCGTAAGCTCTGCAGATCACAGACTCGATGAGAATTTGAACTGAAAAAATAAATACAAATGTCTGAGTCATGTTCAATGCCATCATATTATTGAACAAAAACAGAAGGGATTCCTGGAAAATACCTAAGATTGAAATTACAGGAATTACATCACTTTGTAAAATAAGTCAATTGAGTCTAGAATTACAGATGACAAATAGAGATGATAACTGCACACAGACATCAATGACTATCTAAAGCAGGAACCATAGCAGGTCATAAAAAGGGCTGTTAACTTTTATTACTACACTTTGTTTTCTGGTAATGTTTGCTCTTTATTTGCTTTTCTTCTGTGCTGTTTCGTAGTAGGCGTTTTACAGAAACTTAACCCTGTGTAAAGACATATGCTGAGATCTACGGTCAGTCACGTGAGGAATTATGGGGAAACCAAGGCAATTTCGGCCACCTACGGCCTCCTGGACATTGGCTGACCATTCTAGAAACTCTGGGACTGAGAGTACATGAGGAGTTCATTGTGGGAGGTGTTGGGATGTCTGACTGTTGACCGTGGTGTGGACATTTTCAGGGACTGACTGGTCATAATAAACTGAGGGGATTTTAGGTCACTCTGACTAATGCATCACATTTGAACTCTTTACTGGGCCATTAAACTCTCTATTTCAGCACTAGTTTGTTCTCACCACAGTATTGAAAAAAGCTCCAAAAGTGGCTGTGGTAAACTGAGGGGTGGAGAGGGAAGAGGTGAGACAGACACCACATCAGCTTCTGTTCCAGTCAGTTTTATTTTACTGTTAGACGGTTAACGGCATTTGAGTTTCCCACAAATTCGCACAGCATACCACCATTACATGCAACAAAATGATCTAATAATGTATGGTCGTAAGTAGCGCTGGTAATTTAATGAGTTAATTAGATTAATTATGTAGAAAAATAATGCGTTAAAATTATTAACACATTTGCCCCAGACCTATGTGGATCATCTTCCATTTTATACAGTCGATTAATGACTAATATGAGGCAGAGCAACAACTTACTGCATGATGGAGCCTAGAAAATATCCCTCAAATTCAAGATATGGAGCAAAATGCACCTGTTTGAAATTATCTCATATTTACATCACATAGTTAAGAAATATCACACAAGTAGGCTAATTGTAATATCAAACGAGTGCAAATGTGATACTCATCTTATTGAGTTCATTAAGACGTTAATATTGTGTTATTTTAGACACAATGTTGTCCGTTTTGCTCAATTTTGCCAACTATATGCGTTAGCTTTGAAGTGGCGCTGCACAGACCGATCGGTGTATGACATCCAGTGGTGGACAGTAAGGGAGTAGCTTTACTTCGTTACTGTACTTAAGTACATTTTTCAAGTATCTGTACTTTACTGGAGTAGTTTTATTTTGAGTAACTTTTACTTCACTACATTCCAAAGCATAAAATCGTATTTTTTACTTCACTACATTTCATAAAACATATCGTTACTCCCTATATATCACGTGCTCCGACACGCAGAAGCGGTGTCTGATTCATCATGAACGAACTGAGTCTTTTCAAAATGTACTTTTAAATAGGATCGCGAATTGCACCAAACGATTCGTTTACGAATTAGAATGATCCGATTGCAGCCGATTCACTCACTGATTCAAATGAACCGTTTAGAGTCAGTAAGAACCGGGAGATCTTGTGAGCGCGCGTGCGTCTGATGTTGCTAAAAGTAAGTTATTAATGTCTAAATTTAGGATTAATTATTGTAACTGAAAATCATATTTAGGTCAAAATTGTCAGTTGTTTGGGAACTAAATCCTCTGTGTTTTAGGTAAAAAAAAAAAAAAAACACACATTAAACTAACACAGATTACATAAAATAACTTGTGCATGTTCAAATTCCCCGCTGCCGTAATATTAACAGTTTTATTAAAATGCTACCATGTCCTATGTGACGTCTGTTTTTATATTGTTTATTATCAACAGTAACGTTATACATATGTATATTCTTTGGATTAACTAGACAAGTAGACAGACATGAATGTTTATTCATAACCGTACTGAAAATAAGTAAATATTGTTTGCTGATGCTAACTGTCTACCTAACAAGCTTGCTGGTGCTAACTTAAGGTAATTTTTTATAAATAATGTCCAAATATTTTTATTCAACCACCTATATTTTAAAATTAAATTTATATATAGTTTACATCTAGGGACAAAAGAAAGGATGTGATGTTCAGAACAGGGTAACTACAGTAATTATCAAATTGGGGAAGAGATGCACCCCTTTTGGCCAGGGGTGTTTTTACACCACAGACAAGGTTTGAGAAGAAAAAAATCATTATGAAAATATAATTATATTTTCCTTAAAATGTTCTTCCTAACTTCAGGCTTTATTATCATGTCTATATAACTGTGATGTTCTGTAAAACAACAAACTTTAAAATACTTTGTTCTTACTGGTGAAAATCAGATGGTCATCTCTGTTTTCTCTCAGGTACATCACAGTGTAAGCTTCACAGTGAATATTACTCTCGTCAATGAAGTCCATATCAACAACAAAAATATATCTTGACTCCATATAGTGGTTATTTTGGAAAAAATCCCTGGGCCCATATTCATGAAGAATATTAATGCAAAAAGTATCTCCTAGTGACAAAATTCTAAGAAAATTCTTAGAAATGTGGGCGTTTACTCTTAAAATTAAAGAAAAAATCCTAGTAAAGAAAAAGTAATTCAGAAAGCATCTTAACCCTTAAAAGAGGTCTTAAGGTCAAACTTGTTAGGAGCACAGATGAGGACTTTTAAAAGGCTTAAGAGTTTCTTTAGCAGAGGAGAAGAAGAAGAAATGTGTTGCAGACAATGGATGACAGTGAGTTAATAAGACGGTATAGATTATATAATAATTTATAATTTGATATATAAATTAAATTAATCACTACATTACGATATTAAAATGCAACAATAAAATGCAACAATGCAATAGTGATGATTTGGGTCTGTCACAACCTTCTGTAAGCAGAGTGATCACACAATTACAGCACTTTCAGAACATCTTATTGTGTCGCAGTTCATTTAGTTTCCAATGGACATTCCCACCTTGCAGGCTCAAAAAACTGCATTTATGAATATAACAGGCTGATAGGTGCGCACAAGCAGGGAGAATGAACCGTTAATAGTTTGTGCTATACGCTCCCATGTCTGCTTCTTGTCTCTTGCTGTGACACCCGGCCCAAATTTTCCTTTAAGAATGGCCTTGTGTTTATCCACTAACTGGGCTAACAGTAAACACTGTCCCTCTGTCCAGTTTGGCTTTCTCGCCATTCTTGGTAATGATTCCATGTTTGATACATTAAAACCAACATTCAAACCGCCTCTTAAATAGGACAGCAATCACTGTAATTAGAAAGAGTGGAACAATTTTTATCATTCTAGGCCAATCAAATACCTTATAGGAAATTACAAGCATGGTAAATAAAAAAAGGATTTATATACACACTTATAATGTGTGTTTGTGTATGTGAGAGAACGGTCAAATAGGAAAAATTACGCATGTAAAAGTGAGAATTAGAATAGAGCCTATACTTAAAATCACTCTTTTTTTCCTTCTTGGACAACCAACCAATCACAGTCTTCAAAAGATTGTGTCATACATAGCAACGGGGTCAACCCCGCCTCCTCACTAAGATGAAAGTTTTTGTCTTTTCCTTACTCAGAGTTGCTCTCAGATCGGTCCCGAATCGCTTTTAAGCTAAGACTCCTACGTAAAAGTTTTCTGAGAGTTTTCTGAGAGGATTCTTAGAATCTTTATGAATACGGGCAAAGATATTTTGAGCAGTAGGATTATTTAAAAAAAATATGTGCTAGTATAAAACTTAATTAAGTAGCCTATATAAAATTTCAAACATCTATCTTTCAGTACTTTTTTACTTAAGTACATAAAAAATTGAGTACTTTTGTACTTTCACTTGAGTAAAATTGAAAAAGGAGTACTTTTACTTTTACTGGAGTAATATTTTACTATACGCATCTGTACTTTTACTCAAGTACTTGATTTGGTGTACTTCGTTGTGATTCAAAAGCACAAGGAGCCGTCTGCTCTCTAAAGCTCTTACAGTACTTTGATGTCACACACCGATCGATCTGATGGTGATGAGCCACTTCAAGCCGAAAAAGCCTAATGATTCAATGAACCATTCATAAAGAACCATTTACTTCACTCCTGAATGAAGTTGGGGAGTTTTGTGGAATGTCATAAAATCAAGAATATTTTATTTGCTAATTCTCTTTAACCTTTAATTCACTTAAACACAAGGGAACAAAAATGCACTGTTTTCATTGGCCAACTTAATTTAATTTGTAAATATAAACAAACTTTGATTTTGATAGCTGCAACACACTCTAAAAAAGTAGGGACAGAGGCATGTTTACCTCCGAGTTACATCAACTCTCCTTTCAACACTAGAAACACCACAGGGTAAAATGTACCAATGGCTGGCTGTTTTTCACACGTACGTAACAGATTTTCAATAAAATATCCAAGTCTCTCAGTAATTGACTTTTACTGAAATTGTGTTATTTAAAATCCCCCATTGTGAAAAACTGTTTAGATAAAAGACTTAAACTGCCAAGGGTTGTATAATACCTAAAACCATTAGCGGGTAAACTTTACCCATGCACATGACTACTGTTTTAAAATGGCTCAAAAAACGTATCATGTCACTGTATTATGCCACTCTCTTGACAAAGTAATGTTTAGAGTCATTAAATTATTATTTTAGTCATCAACAATGTTTTTTTCCTGTAGTTTTCTGTTCAATAGACCAAATAGAAGCAATTATTCACCGCACTCCATATGATGTATGATGCATTTACAAATTCAAGCACACAGTTTTCGCCTAATTGATTATTCATTTGTTTATTTACATCATTTATTATCTTGGGGTATATATATATATATAAATAATTTTCATAATTTTCATTCAATGCATCACAGATGTTTATTTCAGGAAATGGTCAGACTAGAATAAATAGCAACAGTAGCAAACAACAGATTAACAAAAATCAATAACTGATCCAAAGTTTGGACATTTAGGAGTAGGCTAAAATAAACCTTGAATTCATTATTATTTTTTGGTTTGCAACTTTTATTGTTTATTGTTCTCTGCACTATTTATTTGAGTCATGATATCATAGCATTACACAACCCAAATATGTATTCCCTTCTATTTCTCATTGTTATTACAGTTTGGTTTAGCCTATACTCCCGTTAAGAGAATGTGTAGCCTGCTTAAAATAGCTGTGAACATAAAACAACAGGACAAAACAATTAATGACTAAAATTAATAATGTCATGTCTCTACAAATCACTTTGCAGAGACAGTGGCACAATACAGTGACAATGTGTTTTGTAGCCCCATCAAAACAGTAGTCATGTGCATGGGTCAATTTTTCCCGCTGATGGTATGAGCTACTGTTAATTACAATGTTTAACTGTTTGGGAATTAAGGATACTAATTAAAGTTTTGCAAGCAAAATTTGTGTCCAATCTCACTTGATACAAGACTTCAGATGCTCAGCAGTCTGTGAACGTCATTGCCTTATGACTAGTCACACATTTTCAATAGGAGACAGATCTGGACTGCAGGCAGGTCAGTCTAACACATTCAATCTGTGTCTACGAAATCACACTGTTGTAGCACATGCAGAATGTGACCTGGCACTGTCTTGATTAATAACCATGGACTTCCAATGAAAAACATCATCTTGATGGCAGCATATGTCTGTACAATTTCATTATTTGCCTCCATGTCGATGGTTCATTCGCACAAGTTCCAGTCACTCATGCCGCCCCATACCATGACAGATGTTTGTGTTTGCATCTGTTGCTGGTAAAATCTGGATGGTCACTCTGGGTCTGAGAAATCAACGTCCATTTTTCCTAGAAACAAGTTCACATTTCTAGTTCACATCAGCACACATTTCCACGCTCTTTTTGACTAGATGAGCACTGGCCCAGAGAACCCCACGGCATCGCTGCATATAATTGATGTATAGTTTGCTCCTAGAGCAGGGGTCGCCAACTGGCAGACATACTGAAATAATAAGGGGTCGCCTTTTGACATTATGTAATAAATAAATGTCAAACGCTGTTTTCTAATAAAATCCAATTTATATCAATCATATCAAGGTCAGCTCAGTAAAGCCGTTTGGGTCCTGCGGCGTCACGTTGCCAGTACGGTTAACACAGACGTGCAGTTGTGTGTACAGTGAAGAAAGCAGCACGCAAACCGATGAAACTTTCAGTATGTGAAAAACAATGACATTCTCCAAAATTAGTGAAGTTGACGGATTAGTTGTTTTATTAAAATTAATGCCATATAAAAGTCTTAAATGCTACAAGAAATTAATTATGAATTACGAAATTATGACTTCAAGAGGTCTTAAATTTGAGGAAGGAAAGGCAAGAATCTAAAAAGAACTTGTGCCGGCTGTGATTTCATTAAATAAATATGAGTGCTGTACGTTTTAAAGTCAGGTGCTGTGTTGCTTTGTGTACTGACGTCACCGGGGAAACAGCTAAATAAATATATTGATGTGTTCATTAATATAACAACTGATTGATGATCATTTTTTTAATTAATATAACAATTGATCCTTTTGACTCCTTCTGAAATGTTTTTTTTTTTAATATATATCTATATATCTATATATATATCTATATATATATCTATATATATATCTATATATATATATATATATATATATATCTATATATATATATATATATATATATCTATCTATATATATATATATATATATATATATATATATATATATCTATATATCTATCTATATATATCTATCTATATATATCTATATATATATATCTATATATCTATATATATATCTATATATATATCTATATATATCTATCTATCTATCTATATATATATATATATATATATATATATATATATATATATATATATATATATATATATATATATATATATATATATACACACGTTTAGTATTTGTGACTTTTCGGGAATTGGGGTTGCACCAATACATACATATCCAGTGATAGTTATAATTTAACGTACAAAGAGAGCACAGATTTCCGTTGCATTTTCTCTACCATTTGAGATTACTTTGCAGAGTTCACATCAAGGAACTCTAAAGACAGCGTTTGTGTTGGAGACTCATTGGATCTATAGCAAACACTCACTTGCAATATATGCATCTCTCTACTATTGTACATTTCTCACAGTGTGAAGCATCGGTCATTGGAAAGCAAAATGTGCTGTTGTGAATATTTAGGAGAAGCATCTAACAGGAGAAGCATATGCAGTCTGGTGACTAATTATGTGACCATGTTGCATTACTGACGTACCATAATGTGTGAAATGGTGAAGATGATGAAATCACAAAGCTATTTTTTCACATGTTCACAGGCCATAAATCAGTTGTAGTAAAGTTCTGTCAATGAGCCAAATCTCCATATTACAGCCAAACCAATTTTACACATTGTTAAACAAGCATCATGTTTGGGTCCTCACTGCTGACACCTTCACCTGTTGTAGCTTATCTATGTTTTGTATTGTGTGGGATGCAGACAGTCAAACTGTGTTTTTGTCAATGATTTTAGCCTTTCAAAACCAAGAATTTTTAAATGTTGCTGTTTTTCCTAAATATTTTTGGCTGCAGAAATTCATTAATAGCAGCCAAACATGTTTAAAAGAAATTTTGTTCAGCAGCTGTGTGGAAACAAACTGACATGAGACATTTATTCACTCCTACCTGAAATGCATTTCGACCGCTAGGTGAGGACACACATGTGACAGAGCGCTGGTCCACCAGGTCCAATGCCTGAAGAGCACATGGGCCGAACACAAACCGCAATCTGTAAGAGCAAATAAACTGAGACTTAGAAGAATGTTTCACCCAAAAAATGAAAACTTTCTAAAAATTTACTAACCCTCAGGGCTCAGGCCATCCAAGATTTGGAGAACTTGAGTATTACATCACTCCATCACCAGTGGATCTTCAGGAGTGAATAGGTGCCGTGAGAATGAGAGTCCAAACAGCTGATAAAAACATCACAATATTCCAAGTAATCTATATGTCTACAGCCGACCAATTAACATCTTGTGAATAAGAAACAAATCCATCATTAAGTGGTTTCAAATATAAACTGATGCTTTTTGCCAAAATGCTAGTCCATAATCTAGAATATAATTTCCACCAGTGTTAAAGTCCATCCCCTGCTGTCCTCGTACACCAAAATCAACCAACATATTTGTTTAGAACTCTTTTTGCTTGTAAACAGTGATTGCTTTCTGCATATTTCTCTGCTTAACTTCTCCGTAGAAAGCAATATTATACGCAGAGGACTCTGAAGTTAAAAACATCTTGATGGATTTATTACCAACATGAAGCTTTTTACATCCCAAGATGTTCAATGGACTGAAGTCATGTGGATTACTTGTGGATTCTTGTGAATATGGTGTGGATTACTTGCAGTTTATTCTATCAACGGTTTGATTTCAGATTCTGACGGCACCCATTCACTGCAGAGGATATATTGATGAGTGAGTGATGTAAAGCCAAATTTCTCCAAATCAGTTCAGATGAAGAAACAAACTAATTTGCATGCATCTTCGATGGCCTGAGAGGGAGTACACTTTCAGTAAACTTTCATTCTGGGTCTACTATTTCCTTTAACTGTACAGGAAACCATGCTAGGTGAGATAAGTGACATGCACACAGGAAGACGGGAGGCAACAAACTTCAGGTCTCACTTCAAACACAAAGCAAGTTCAGTTTCCTGTCTTGAAATAAAACTCAAAAACAATGCCAATAAATGTCTCAAGCCTATAGCAATTCACTGCACAGTGAAAGTATGACCAGTGTCATCTGAACGTCATCCAGGCATGATTAAATAATGTCTGAGAGAGATGCAGACCTAAGTGAACACATGACGCAATGATGATACTGAAACCACAATCAATTGTCCAATAAAGCAAAAAGTGATGTGAACAGCCATTTATGGAAGAATGTGATTCCCACAGAAGAGTAATTACTGTGGTTTAGTGCTTGCCTCGGTGGCAGACTGATGAATGTCATTGTGGGTTTGAGGATGCTTTCAGAGTCATGATTTATTCAGACAATGATGTCTAGAAAGAGAGCCCTGGGTAAAGACATGCATGTGTGCTTGATAAAGCTTGTGCGGAGTATTTCCGGAAACAAGAGGTAAGATCTGGTTTCTGTACAGTGTTCAGTGGCAATAAGACACATCAGCAATAACACTCCTCGACTTCAGGTCAAGAGGTCAGTACTCTGCAGATCAAGGCCACATATCACAGTGTGGTAAACGTAATCTGAGCAGTAGAAGATGTGGGAAATACTTACGCTATTAGTAGGTCATCTGGTACTATATGAAAGAAAGAAAAAAAAGAGATAATATTAGTTAACACTGTTTTATAAAAGTGAAAGAATTAAAGGCACAAAGCATTTTTAAATGAGGAAAAGCAGCATATATGAGTACATGAAACATAACATCTGGAAACAATTACTTCTTAATAGTTAAGTGCATGTTAAACGTAATAATATAACCAATAATCAGTCATTCAGAACAGCCTATTTTGGTTGTTTATTTTGGTAACATGGTTCTCTGGAGAAATTGAAAAAAAGACATCTCAATCTCAAAAAACTCTGCAGACATCTTTACTCCTCTAATCACAACTCCCTTGATGCTTCTCTCTGGCATTGCTTGACATCAAAATTCCAGCAGAATAGTGTCATTACTCTTATTCGAATGTTCTGCGTTAAGTCTTGTCTGCAAACATAAGGATTTCACAAAAACTCAAAGAACAGTGATATTTTTACACACACTTATTTAATACAAGACTTTGGATAACTGAGCATTTAATTAGGCAATAAGCTCTGAAGAACATGATACTGTAGGAAAAACCTGTTTTTATACTATACAATGAAGTGAACCCTATACAACAGGCAAACACTTCCAGTCCAGTCCAAAAAAACAGGTGAAGTCTACTTAAAGAATCATGAAGCACTGTGAAAATAGACGCAGCTGGTATAAGTGCGCCATCCGCTGTCAGTAATAGAAATTGGAGCCATTTCTACTGTCCTGTCTAAAGATTCGAAATGTTCACTGACTTAACTGTTCACCTCCACACACTCATTTTTATTATCAGACCTGAACACTTTTCTTATTCTTTTATTTTACATTTTTGATCGATATGTCTGTTGTTCAAACTTATGGGACACAATGGGGTCCTAATGTCTAAGAACACACTGACAATTTTTAACCAAGAAATAAATGTCAAATTAAATTAAATCCTTGGTAACACTTTAGAATAGGTAAGACTTGTTAACTATTAACTACGACATTTCTCTCATTAAATTTTTTATTTGCTATTAATAGTTAGTAAGGTAGTTGTTAGGTTTAGGTATTGGGTAAGATTAGGGATGTAGACTAAAGTCAAGCAGAATAAGGCATTAATATGTTCTTAATTAGCACTACGAATACATGGCTAATATCCTAGTAATATGCATGCTAATAAGCAACTTATAGGTGTTACCTATTCTAAAGTGTAACCACATCCTTCAAGAATAATATAATTTGTGAAGGAAAACAATGTATTACAAAAATACACAATAAATGCAAATTTTCACTAGATCAGAGACTTCAGCAGCCCATGGTAGTGTGACTGCAGGAGGTCTTGTTTTTCTGCTTTTCAGCTGCAGATGTGAATGAATGTTTCATCACTCAGACATCAGTGAGCTTGAGGTTCACACTTACTCTGCTTTGTCTCCGAGTACGTTCTCTGTAGGTCTCTCAAGAGCTGCTCAGCAACAGAAAGCAGAGATGAGCCCATGATGCACCTGAAAACTCAAATAACCACAAGCATGAGTTTTACATGTCTTTGCATAATAATTTACGTTACCGTACGTGATTTTAAACTTTGAAAGGGATGTGTAGTTATATCATGTGTTAGTTACATTACGTAACGTTACTGATTTGGCTTTAGTAGCTTTCTTTTACACATCTGTAAATGTGGAGCTTTACGATAACATTACGATGTTATCAATTTGATTTAAAGACAACTACTAGAAAACGAGCTAATTAGCCAAACAATTGCTCTGTAATGTTGACAAGTGATCATGTTTGTTTAATACACGGATTTGTATAATAACGTTATCTGAAATCCAAACAATAACATCAAAACCTA
Source organism: Carassius auratus (assembly GCF_003368295.1). Taxonomy (NCBI): domain Eukaryota; kingdom Metazoa; phylum Chordata; class Actinopteri; order Cypriniformes; family Cyprinidae; genus Carassius; species Carassius auratus. The sequence goes on along the minus strand of NC_039247.1, from coordinate 22,243,128 downwards.
GACTTCGTAGATTCGTAACTTCGAGACGACTCGAAAGCAGCATCTAAAAACATCAACTGACCGAATATCAGTTGAATGTGTGAATATTTAATGTACAGCGACACACGCACAAGTGTAAACATTTTACCGTGTTCATGTTTCCCGCAGATCCTCCGTGACGTGTGCTCTTCTTCTTCTGCGGTAGTTTGAAGGCTGTATAACATACTGATGGTTTATAGCGCCATCTACGGTGCTTAGTGCAATCGGCATTAATACTTTTACTTTTAAAATCATTTAAACTCATTGAAAAATCAAACATTCTAAAAAGTTATAATATTCCGCGAAACATCTCCTAATACCTTTCCAGAGTTACTTCAGAGAGTAGAAGTTCCTGCTTTAATATGAAATAAATCTCATGACATGTTTTAAATTAAAATTTGTAAAATATATAAAAAAAAAACATTTATTAAACTGACCGATGAAATCAAGAGACAATTATTTTTTTAAACAACCTGCTTAATTGCATCATGTTAAACCCAAATCTGTTGAATTTGTATCATTTGTAAACCTAAAATTGTAAAATGTATTTTAGATTCAGCAGGTGTTTATTTTGTAGTTTTATTTTTCACTCGTTAAATGTGATTAGATTGATTATCAGAAATAGCTACTGATTTGGATAAATTATTATTAGATGACTGTCCATTAAATGCCAAACTATAACAGCAAGGAACGCATTTAAATGCAATTTTAATGACAAAAGCAAAAAGCTGGTTTTGGTGCACTAGAAAAATATTTTTATTTTGAAGAAAAAAAAACATAAAAACTCGTTTCAAACTTTACCATGCAAACAACTTTTTCTGAACATATTTTCACAACATAGGCTACTTCGAACACAGGCTTACAGTCTTCAGGTGAACAGAAGTGCGCGAGTGCATTGATTCACATGTTGCTGGTCCCCGGTGTGTTTCTCCGCGGACAGTAGTGGCGCGTGTGCGCCCAGTCCCCGGTGGCGGCGCAGAACGGGCACACGTAGCTCCTCAGGATCGGGCAGAGGATCCGTCCGTCTCGTGCCTTCAGCCTGTGACTCGTGTAAACCAGCGCCGTCTCTCCGTTTTGTCTGCAGAATCCGCAGGTGTCTCGCGGGGTGCGCAGGTCACGGCTGGAGGAGGCGGAGGTGCTGGAGGCGCTGCTGGTGGAGCCGGCTCTCATCGGACCCTCCCCGGGTGTCCCGTCCTCAGCGGAGGCGCGTGCTTCATCCCGATGCTCCAGAAGCTGCGACAGAGTCCTGCGGAGATCCATATAGTCTCGCCACATGATGAAGCAGCCGTCAGCTGCGGGGAGGCTCTTCTCGCGTTCGGTCAAAGAAGGGGACTGCATCGTATCCGTCTTGAGTCAGGTGTGTGTCCTCCATCATCACACCGATCTATTTATAGGAGAATCGTCTAAAGATTCCAGACAGGAATGCATTCTGTCTGGGCCACAGAACACCTGGCCCGTGCATGACCGAGGTCGTCACAAGGTCACTGGGGTCATGCACGCGCTTCTGTTTGTTGTGATCGTGTCAATTACTGAGCAGCACGAGTCTGTCTGTCTGTCTGTCTGTCTGTCTGTTGTTAACATTGTAACTTTTTCAACTAGGCCTACATACCAGCTTGTACTATTAAAAATAAGTTGTTAGAACCTAGCAGCCTGACATGTAAGCAAACAAATCTAAAACCCATACAAAAAAAAAAATAATAATTTAAAAACTAAATTAAATTTAGATTACCAAGTGTGTTTTTTTCTGCCTTTGTTAACTTAAAGGTTAAAGTTTTTTTTTTTTTTTTTTGAGTTAATGAAATGTGTTATTTGGAATATTTATACCAATAAACATTCTGAGAACAAGCACTCCAGGCTGGGCCATCTTTGATTTATTAAAAAAAGATGATCCTGTATCTTAATTAGAAATTATAAAACCTTAATTTTCTGTGTGTGTGTGATTTAACATATTTAACATATTAATATATTAACACATATTATTGAACAAACATATTCAACAACATATAAAACATAAAGCCTAGGCTAGGAGTTAAATTCACAACTTGATTCGTAAAATTCAAAACAACTCGTACATTTTGTGCTGACACAGAAAACGAAAGTCTACAACATTAAAAATGTGATTGTAACATATGCAAGTACTAAAAAACTGAAAAAGTTTATTTTCTGTCTGTTTTCTATAGTCTGATTAAATAAACTTTAATTGTGACCATATTTTAAAGTTTTATATCGGCTTTCAAGTTGGCTCACTTTATTTTTTGAAAATCAGACTCCACGTCATAAAAACAGCCTTCTTCTGTCTTAAGTCCAAGTCACACTGCACTAACAGACGCAGACCAGCACTGACAGGCAACAGAGCATCACTTCTCAGACCTTCCAAGACCAACAAATGCTGATCCAACATGTTCAATCAGTGAATACAAGCACCAACCAACACCAAATTACACAGGGGTAATGCACAACCCGGTTTTATCATCTATAAACTGGCTACTTATTAAGTTCAGTATTTATAACCAAGTATTGCTGCCTTCTTATAAGGCCCTATGCTACTTGTACTGTACATTGAAATTAGTACAGTACATACTTTGAAAATATAGTTTAAAAAAAGTTTACTTAATATAAATGAACTTCAGAGAATTATATTAAAGGATTGGAAAGCCACTGCTCCCCCATGTTTTCAGAAATGGCTTGCGGAGATGGTCTCTGTTTTAAACCTTGAAAAAATTCGTCTGAACGAGTCAAAGTCTCGTAATTTTTCCGAGATCTGGGGTCCCTTCCTCCAACATTTACATAATAGTAGAACTTAAAGATTATTATACTATTTATAGTAACTATCTGTTATGGCTATGATTTTTGTGGTAATTTTTGTCCCTGTCCCTGCATGATTTATATTCATTTAACGTATGTTATTTAGGTATTTGTGGAATTTTTCTAAACTAGTCTGGCTTGTTGTTGTTTTGTTTTTTTTTGTTTTTTTTGGGGGGGGGGGGGTCCATGATGTTTGTTTGTTTGTTTGTTGTTATAAAACTAATAAAAAATAATATGGCAAAAAAAAAATATATAAATGAACTTCAAGAATACATCTTTTTCGTAAAGGGAGTAATTAAACCGCAAAATCATAGACAGATTATATTGCAATAAATATGGGACACCTTTCCCCAAACCGATATATGAATGACTAAATATATACTGTTTATCCTTATCTTCATTATATAGTGGACTATATGAGTGATTTTATTGTGTTCACTTATTACTCCATAGCACTTACAAAATATGATAATATTGTCATTTTAGTTTAACAGACTAAATGAATGGCAAACATGATTCTAATTTAAGAGGGTTTAGATCTGGCTGTGTGAAACCAACATTCAAAACCACTGCTCGAGGAATCATGCATTTGTGTGATAACTTCCCCATGTGGCAACTAGCCCTGGACGTCCCTGTGTTTAGAGCAAACATTTAAATGGTGCCTATTTTATAATTATTTAAACAAATGAAAGCATGGCTATTTTGTCTCCCAGAAACCAACACCAAATGTTGTCATTGAGCATTTCATGAGACACTGGATCCGACTCTCTGCTTTTATTTATCCCAAAGTGTTGAGTGGGGTCCAGGTCCCAGCTTTGTGCAGACCAGTTCTGTTGTTCCACACTGGAGACATTAAATCAGTTCTATACGGAGCTCACACAAGGGCATAATCATACTGAAAAACTTTGATATGTTTTAGATAACATGGTGTAAGAAATGTAGCGTGTGGCCATTCAATACCTGCAATTTAATTCAATGTTACTGGCTTTGTATATGCTTTTTATATTTATATGTCATGCTGTCCAATATTTATCAGTTATTTTTTATTTTTTCTGTAATTTACTATGGAACAATTCACACCACAGTAAAGTCACCCCACATAAGCATATTTGTCTTCAAGTAGACCTTTTAATAAAAGAAAAACTTGCTGTGCTCAATGTACACTTTTATTTATTTGACTAAAAATGGAGAAAAAAGGTCACATCAACATTTACCCTTGTTAATACAGTATACTCAATATCTTTCCAACAGAAGTAAAATACACCAGTTTTTAATTTCCTTTTATATTAAAATATCAAAGAGTCTGCAATCTAACAGTGCTTATGAAGTACATGTCACTGGCCTTATAGCAGAAAAGTTTCATTTTTCCCTCCGCTCTGCCAGTGGTCTTCAGCAGAGTAAAAATGATAATAATTTAATAAAATCAAAATACATGAACCTTTGTTATCCAGCCCACTTTTCATCTGACAAGCAGAACATGCATGTAAAAAAAAAAAGAGAAGGCAATTACACAGATCTTTCTACAGATTAAACTGAAGTATCACCAGACACTTTTTTTTTTCCAAATCAAGATGATTTTCATTTTTCCAAGTATAATTTCACTACATTGCATATCACGACTGGTCCCGAAAGCTGGCTGATTTAACTGTTAGTATCGCTCTTCTACTGTATAATCAAGTCTATACTGACAGGAAGTTAAAATGAATAAAAAACAAATAGACCAAAAAATTGCAAAGAAGTCTCAAATTGTACTGAAATGTACAGGCACGATTAACAGTATATATTCATAATAAATAGGGCAATTTTTGGCCTGGATGTACTTGGACAAGGAAGGTCTGGGATTTCGATGTTTTTGCCCAGAAGGAAATGCTCGCAGCATGAGATTTTATTTTGAACAAATGCATTTGCTCTTTCTCTCTCACATCAACACATACACAGCTCAGTGTCCTCATATCACATGCACAAAAGCTTATGAAACTAAACTAAACAAACAAATAATATTTATAAACACGTAAATGCCGAGTTCACTTCCAGCAGCGGGATCACTGAACTGGGCTTCAGCGGAGATGCCACAACGGATGCAGACATCCCAGCATGCATCTGCAACTCAGACAAACCAACCAACCAACCTCCTGAGACACAACCTTCAGATGGGACGGTACATGATGTGTTCGATGTGGTAGTATGTGTGTTTGTGTTTGGCAGGACACCTGTGTGATAAGTGCAACATTTGTATAAGGTGATGCTGGATCCCGGGCTCGCTCAGATGGTCCTCCTCTCGCTGCAGTTCTTCTCCGCACTGGAGCCAAGAATAAGCTCCCTTTACACATGAACATGACTGGAGACAACAAACGCAGGGGAGAGCGGCCACAGGCTCGCTCCGTCTCCCCGTTGGACCGTTGGCTTTGTACACAAAAAAACAATGTTTGAGAGGAAGGGAGTCTCTGTTGTCGGAGTTAGACGTCAGTTGAGAAATAGAGTGTGTTCTTCTTCAGCTCAGCGAAGGATATGGGTGGATGCTGCAGGTAGTACAGCAATACCTGAACCTGTGAAGAGAGAGAAGAGAGGGATTCATGACACTTACATTCTCAATCATGTGTCAAACTATCAGCATTTTTCATCCACACCACTAGATGGTGCTGCAACTGTGAGTTTAGTCTGATGAAGAAACTGGAAACTACTACTTTTTAACACGGAACAAGCCATATCAGAATAAGTTCAGAATTGGTACTGATGATTATTATTGGTAGTAGTTGTAGTATAAAGACTAATGCCCTGTTCACACCAAGAACGATAACTAAAGCCGAGTTCAGACTGCATGATTTTCAAAGTCGTCGGGTCACTGTTCTTTGCCAGCATTCTTCAAACACGCTGGCCAGCATTCAGTCACTGCTGTGTTCACACTGCACGATGGATCGGCGACAGAAGGTTTCACACTGCATTACTTTACAATAGGGAAGAATCGCCGACAGCTCTGTCTGGCACGCAAACTGTGTTTCACAACCAAAAACACACGAGATTTGACAAGGAAACAACGCAATATCACACGTGCAAGACCGGAGTTTTCACGTGAGACTGGGATAGCTCAGATGAAACGTCAAACAGACACGGGTGCTCCTGCTAAATTTATACTAATCTATTTTAAATTTCACGAGTCCAAATAGACAGAAGAAGAAAGCCTTTTTCTGAAATGAAGCCATACTTGCTGATATTGTGGTCTATAACTCCTCCCCGAACTCCCCGCTGCTCTGTATCTTGCTCTTTCATTGGCTGTCAGTCATTGCCGATGTAGTTTTCAGTCAGAACACTTTTCACACAGCATGATTTTGAATCGCCGACAGGTCCAGATATTTAGCATGCCAAATATCTCACGGGCATCGGCGACTCATCGGTGATTCTCTCAGATCGCGTCTTTACTCATTCACACTGCGTGACCGAGCTCAGATTTGCCTGTGATTTCGGGCATCTGCCGGCGATTTCTCAAAACCTGTCGGCGAGCCAAAAACTGGGCTAAAATCGTGCAGTCTGAACGCGGCTTAAAGATAACGATATTAGCGTCAACGCCATTGAACGATATCATCTGTTTATTCTAAGCGTATGCTCGTTTGCCACTTTAAATTCTCGAGCCCAATCCAGCAGGTTGGATTCTGATTGGCTGTCAATGTTTTTATGTTTCATCAGCTGGAAAATCGTTCCGAAAATGATTCCAACGATATTGTTACTCTGTGCCTTTATTGTTATAGTTGTGGTGTGGACTCTGCTATTCTTTAATACTGAGAACAATTTTTAGAACTTTATCTTTATCGTTATCTTTATAGTTTTTGTCCTTGGTGTGAACGGGCCTTTAGAGTATATGAGCTTCAAACTATTAATAATAATAATCATCATCGTCATTATCATCATTCCTCAAGAGATCAAGAAAGCAACAAACTAATAATAGTAGTAGTATTAGTGTTGTTGTTAAGAGTATCAATTTCCAATTATTAATATATATTATTTTATAAAAAAGAAAAAAAAAAAGAAAATATGAGCTCCAAAGTTATACACACTTGGGAATTTTGTCAAAAAACAGCTGTGTGTGTGTGTGTGTGTGTATCTTTTGTTACTGTTAGGGGGGGGGACTAGGGTGGGTGTATGACTTTGATTTTCTTATGTTGTGTCTTGGAGCATTTAGCTGGAAATTGGTTAACCAAGGAACATTATCACGTCAAAGCTGGTTATGACTTTTGGCTCAGGCCGCTTGTTCAGTTTCTGATATATCATGTACAATCCATAACAGCAACATCAACAGTCAAAGAGTCTCTTCAGATCCACTCACACTGTAAACATGCTGCTTTAGATGAGCAACACATGAGCGCATAAACACAGGAGTGAGCTGAAGAAAACCCAGGACTCGCACAAGGGCAGTGTTTTACTGCAATAATAATCAGTATCACTGCAATAACAATCAGTATCACTGTAATAATGTAAGTGCTGATGTGGATCTACAAACTGTCAAACACGCCTAACCACAACGCATTAACTGATATGTGATATATCCATGAAGGGGAAAGACAGTGTAAAGCACTGAGAGAGCAGCGAGAATGTAGGCCAGGACTGACCTGTGCCATGACATCATGTGACCAGATGTCAGAAGCCATTGTGACGTTGGGCTTACTGATCTCCGACTCTGACGGTCTCAGCAGAGTGGGGCCAAACACCGTGCCCAAATTATGCAGAGACATCTTATTGATCGGCTCCTTCTCTGCCACCCTAATATGAGAGGAAAAAAAAAAACTTATTAATAAAATCTTATTAAACAATCATCAAGTTGAACAGAGTTTCTAATGACTCTGCACATGTACTGTAGCTCAAGTGTGATGTATAGAGCTGTCCAGCAGGTGTCCACAGTGAGCAGTGTTAAGTGAATCCAGCACGTGCAGTGTGTGTCTGTGATATGGACAGTGGTTAGACTTGGCAATATGGCCTCCAGAGAGATTATTTGTGACAGTTTTTATAAACCTGAGGCCTTGCTAGCTAATTGCCGGCGTTCCAGGGAGATTTGTGTGAACTGAGACCGCAGTTTCACACTAACTATTTATGATGGTGACTGAACTGATGTTTTTATGAAGCTGCTGGCTTTAAAGAGTCACTGTCAACAACATAACTCCGCTTCAGGTATCGTCTTCCCTTGTTGTAGTATATTTTAAAATCTGGAATCAATCAGCAGCCGTCTTTAGAGCCACATGATCCTTCAGAAAATGTTCTTATATGATGTTTTGGTGCTCAAGAAACATTTCAATGTAGAAAACAGCAGTTTTAAAGAAGTTGTTTTCACTGCTTTATATTTTTTGGAAACCTTTCAAAAGAATGCGGCAAAATAAAAAAATTGTTTTCAAGAAACATAATAAGGGAGTACCATATAATTGACAGTAAATCAGCATATTAGACTGATTTGTGAAAGATCATTTGACACTTAAAACTAGAATAATGACAAATTTGGTGGTACCCATTAAGAATGATAAATAAATGTTACTAAATTATGTTTTTTGAAAATGTAAAAATGCAAGTTTTCTGTAAAGTTTGTGTGCAGGTAAGGTTAGAGGATCGATTATACAGTTTGTCCATTATAAAAATCATTGTGTCCATTAAACATGAGTGTGTGAGATGCTCTTACCTCTTCAGGTGTTCCAGTAGAGTGAGGAATGTGATGAGATTTGGGTCTGGTAGTGACCGCAACAGATGCATCATGCAGTTTTCTTTTGCCGCAGGATCTGATAGAGCTATGATGAAGAGGAGTTTGATAAAGTGGAGTGTTATTACACATCGAGACATGACTCTTATTTGCTACTAATCACGCAGTGGTGCAGTTTTAAGTGTGAAAGATTACAGATGAAAGGCCATACCAATGCCCTCCATGAAGGCCGGGTACAGTCGGTCTGTGAGAAGAGGTTCTGGTAGCTCCCTGAAGTACAATTTCAGTGTCCCTGCTATGGCATTGATGTCCATATCACTCAACATCATCAGGATATCTTTGGTATCTGAGAGAGAGAGAGAAAGAGTGAATGATTTGCCATCACAACAAACGCTGCAGGAAACACTCACGCAGGCTGGGTAATAAAGCTCCTGGTATGACATATGACATAATAGTGAGTAACACATGTATGCTAGCCGAGGCCACAGCTCTGGATGGTCCCTACAGACTGTGTGTGTGTTTGTTTACTGAGCTAGCCGACAGCTGGAAGGGGTCAGACCTCTGCGTGGCCTTTCCCACAACACTGCTGCTGCTTTTAGACTCAAGACACAGGCCTCCACTGACCTCACACAACCAGAGTGAAAGGAGACTGATGGGAAACCAAAAGGAAAATATAAGATGTATCAGGAAGAAAAGAACGGAGAAAAATTGGACTAAAAGGGATCGGACTAAAATTCTGATGCAAATTTCCACCCATCAGACTGCAAGGTAGCACCCAAAAAGCCACCACATGCAAATCACAAATAGTTAGTAGCTGAATGAGCATGTGAAGTGTGATTATTTAAAGAGTTTCTTACTGGCGTCAAACGCAGCTTTGAGGGCCTGGATGTCTGTGGCCACTCCAGAGATCCTGTAAATGCCCACTTCATCAATCCCTCTCTTCTCCACCTCCTCAATGCACTGCCGCACAATGTAAGGCACCTTGGAGCGTTCACGTCTGAGGAACAACAACAGGCAAACTCAATCTACATTACGGAAACATACAGTACAGGGAGAAACTATGCAGGCTTTGACAAATGTTGTTCAGTAAGGCTAAATCCATCATAATGATGAAGTGTATTGATGCAGTATATTTTGAATATTTAAAGTCTAAAATTATGAAATTAATTTTCATCTGTATTGTGTTCGGAATCCATCGAACAGTAATGGACTATCAAAAAAGATTAAAAAAAGGTAGAGTGGGACATTAGTTCTATCCATCGGTTGTTAAATGGATTTTGAGATGGAGCCAGATCTGAAAACAAGCTTGTGGAAGTGTGGTTTAAATGATAGGAGTCACCAGAAAGTCTGTCATTTTCAACAGAAGGTTCAGTTATGAAATAATAACTAAGGTAAAAAAAAGTAATAAAAAAATGCATTGATGAACCGTTCACAATTAAGTTTAGTAACATGAATGTAGAAAATATGGCAGCTTTAAGACTTGACATTTTACTCACTTTGTTACCACGTTGATTTTGACCCCAAACACGCCGCTCTGTTTCTTAGATGGCGTCCGCTTCAAACTTAAGTCCCGGCTCGTAAACTTCATGGAAAACTCCACTTTAATCTGAGAAGGAACCATAAATGAGATAAGTCACAAGAAACTGGTAGGGCTATAATGGAGAAACAATCAATGTGTGATAAATCTGTACCCCATTCATTTCTATGACATCCATATGCCAGTTTTTGGACTGCACAGTCTGTGGGTCCAGCTGTAAAGAGACAGAGAGAAATAAGTGTGAGAATTACTTCATCCTTGATGCAATGCAATGTAAACACATTGGCCTCACAGAATATAGTCATAGGTCAAAGGTTAGTCGTGAGAGACAGCGACCGACCAAGAGTGCTGGAGGATTATTAAATTAAGGTCAGTGAAAGAAATAAAAAAATATTTCAACAATGAATACCAATAAATTGCCTCCAGAAGGAAAAGCCCTGAGGCTCAGAAAACAGCCATGGTTTTGAGGATTTCAGGAGAAAAGCTGTTTATCGGGGTGCATAAGGGTATTTCAGGTTTATGATGCAATCTTTTAAACAGTAAATGCCTGCATTGCATGTTAAATTTCAAATGTATTTGAATAGCTCTTTTCACATTTACATTTATGCATTTAGCAGACGCTTTTATCACCTTACAGTGCATTCGGGCTAACATTTTTTACCAAACGTGTTCCCTGGGAATTGAACCCACAGCCTTTTGCACTGCTAACACAATGCTCTCCCACTAAGCCACATGAACACTGTATACAATACACATTGTTTCAAAGCAGCTTTAAAGAAAATCATCATGCTAAAAGTTTATAATTTCTTAAAGCCTTATAGATGCATTTAGCAGAGCTGCACGATAATATAGTGTATATTTTGCAACGATACGAGCAATCAAGCAGTTTAGATGTGCTATATAGTATGTCTGTTTCTACTTGCAAACTATTTATGTGAACATTTTAAACCTACAGCAGCAGCTTATTTTTATATATCCCTCCACCCCCCACTTTATTTATTTTTTGGGCGGGGAAATAAGACTCAAAATCATTTTACTATTATATCTAAAAATTCCCAGGCTGTCCTTTCTATAAAAAAACCATGAGAAAGTCACAGTAGATTTCTTCCCTTGCTATTGCATATCTAGACTGTAAAAGTGAAAGTTAACTGTACTGAAGTCCAGCACGGATGAATCCAAGCTGAATGAAGCTCTATAATGAACACTGTCTTCACTCAAACACAGCACTAGAAACACAACAAACAATAAAGCGAGAATCACTACTTCAATAAACTGGATGTGTGACAGTGACAGAGAACTGTTATATTCAGAGATCAGGCCATTTCTGACATATATACCATTGAGTGTTTGGTAGCATCTATAATTCATAAGAACTCACTATGATATTTAGGTGTTTTCGGGCTACTGTTCTACAGTATATGAACATATAAGGAAAACCACTCTAGACGAAACCTGTGCTGTTTCCATTAACACATTAACTCTCTGAGGAGGACAGACTTAGTTACAATCGCCCTCACGTACACAACTGTTTCCCATGCTACATGCCACAGACAAGATGGATGATGGGAAGGGCTATCAAGGGGGAGCCCCCCACCCACACACACTCTTAAACTAATCTGTCGATCAAACTCAAAGGTACACCATAATAAACACCCCGACATGGTCTGAACCAGATCACTGTTAGAAATCCACTAAATATGCTGTTCTGGTCTAAACTAGGTCTCAATCTAAAACAATTCCTGTGCATGTGTATTTAGTTAAACTTCACAAACAACATGACGTTGGCAGTCGAATGAGGGAACACGAACAGCACACATGCTGACAAAACTGCCATAAAATGAACATTTACAGGAAAACATGAGTAGGTTGAATAGCTTTTGGTAAGAATGTCTGGGAAGGTATGTCAAGCACATAAAACTGCATTAGCTTGTATCACTCAAATCTATTCTCTCAATACAATCAGTGGGCAATCATCATTACTGATGCTGTTTGTACACACATTAGGACTAGAATGAGATTCTTATCAGATATTGATGGAATGCTGAAGCCTTTATTATCCCACTGCTAAACCAATATGACATGTTTACACCAATCAAGTGAAAAGGGTAATAAATGGATATTTTTAGGAAGCAGGGAGTCTGGTGTTTTCTTTACGGTGTACTTCGATTTAGCAGACATTACATTTTCATTACATTTTCTTTTTCTTTTTTAATTTGTGCTAAGAATTTTCTTAGAAATAATACATCAAATCACAATTATGTCAAACTATTTAATAAGGGTTTTTTAATTATAGGAGATATTCATTCAAATGATCATAAATCTATTTTTGAATAACCTAAAAGATCTGGACAACTCGTTGACTCACGGATAACTCTGAAGTCATATGCATGTCAAATCATCGCAGCAGTCATTCTCTTTATGAACTATTAATGAAAATAACAGTATTTATCACTCCAAACTCTGACAGCTGTATTCTTCTGCAATATGAATGTAGCTGCACAGATCCCAAATACACATGCCCTTCCTTGAGCCGTTCTCTAACCTTCTGGTGCTTCTTACAGTACTTTATTAAAAATGTATCGAGTCAAACAGGTCCATGATATGTCAAGAAAATCCTTTAATACAGCTTCACGGCTTACCCTCACAGAGACTCACTTGCCTTGGAGTCACCTCATCTGCACAAGTGCAGTAACTCCTAGTACAAGTCCTAGTGGATTATACAGCAGTCACTAGTACTGTATGTTCAATGTCCTCATTTAACCGCTCAGGGACTGTACAACCACAACAAAGATTGGAGCTCATTGAAATGCTTTGAATTAAGAGCATCCGTGCAGACCTGAGAATGAGGTTTGTGTTTGCTTTCCTGCTTATAAAAGGAGAAAATGAGTTCTGAGGTGCTCAGGTCCATGACGACCTCAAACAATCCCTATTATAACATTCATATGAAAAATCATCTAGAAAACGGGATTAATCACAGGAATAGACTTGGAGAAGGGTAACATTTACTATAGCAAACATGTTACCATATCACATATTGACAAAACCATTATATTATCATGATTGTTGCATGGTATTAGAATTCTAGAAACAAGGTATTACCAAACAAAAGATGCCTGGAAACCATGTGGTATCATGAAAAAAAGTGGTATTACTACAACACATGCTCAAAAAATTATAGTATTCCCATGCTACATATTGAAATAAAACCTGGTATTATCACGGTAAAAATAAATATTTCTACACAAATGGAAATCCTAGTTAATATAGAGCAGATCCTGCACTGAACGTTGGAGATCCAGATCTCCATTCTGTTCTCTTCTTTCCTCTCCTCTCATTCAGCGTGTCCCTCCACCTCCCACCCAGTCTCTGTTGTGCCAGCCTGCTGCTGTACGGAGCAGGAACACAGTGTTCTCTGGCCGGCCTCTCTCTGCTCTCTCTCTAGAGTCAGAGACACTCTGCTCAGAGGATCCTCACAGAGAACAAAGGGAGGAAGAACATGATATCAGGACATGTTACACATACAGCAGACGCATGCAGCACACGAGTCAATGTTAAGATGACTTTAAAACCCCACTACTCCTCTGATCATGTGTGTGTGTGTGTGTGTGCATGCATGTATATACATATACATACACACACATTTTTAAGTAATTAAGTATACGCGCTTCTGGATTTAGCACTGCTGCTAATTAAAGAGCTTCAGTGAATGATTGTCACAGTTTTGCATTGTGCTTTGAAAACAGCATGGGATAGCCTAAATTTATGCTTTCAGATTAAACAGAAATATTACAGAGTACAGTTTGTTGATGTAAAATGGTATCTGTGCATTAACAGATGTCAAACGTGTCAGTCCGCAAATGCATAATTTCTTTGTCACAGCACTGTAGATTCTGCAACAGTGCAGAAAACTATATGCCAAGAGTATTTTAATATCTGTCAGCATTGGTAGGCAGAATTCAGACATTGAAGAACCAAATCCAATCTCTAAATCAATTCTATCTTTCAGAGATTGCTTCCTTGAAAAACCGAAACAGTCAAGCTCCTCTTTGACACAGTGTAACATCCAGCTCCAGTGTAATGTCAGATGTGTGAATGAATGGAGGCGATTTATGTGACAGGTGTGGCTCTGTGCTCGTCCTCCTTACATAAAGAACCTCAGTATTACATAATAAAGCCTAACGCATCTCTGAAGATGTAACGTGAATAATGGTGTGAGCAAACATGCACAAATACAGCAAAAACACAGTTTGTATTTATGTTGCGTTGGTTTATACTGTAAGAACACACATGGAGCAATGCAGGCTAAAGCACTAAAATAAACACACAACAGCTTTGTTAAAAACAAGCTTTCAGTGAAATATCATGCTTGGTTTCATAACATCCTGACCAACCTATTTATCTAGACTATCTGACACGCTACAGCCAGACACCCAGCGTTACCCTTCACACATCTCTCCGTAGCATGTGGCCAGTAGTTACAGCTCAGTCTGGAGACGTCTTGGCATTTGCAGGAGAATGTGTGTTTGCTCAGTGTGTGGTGTGGGAAAAAGCCGTAATTACTGTGGTATTCAGAGGTTGGTGTGAAGGTCAGACTGATGTTTGCTTTAGTCTTCTGATGTCACCGGCTCAGCTCGGCCTGCCGGACTGGACCGAGCCTGTTCCAGTAAACCTTACTTAATCACACAGGAAATGCCAACAACCTGCTGACTCATAGACCTGGCCATCAATGTCATGCTCACATCACACATATTTTTGTACAACATATATAAGACCCTCAATATAAGGTATTTAAACAACACTTGTATGACAGAAGTACTGTTGATATCATTGTACAGTGACAATATCAGATGTTAATATCATAGAACTGATATATACCATGATGCTAAATGATTATCATACTGTATACAGTACATGAGTAACATTTACGGTAATATAAAAGTCTCTACTGTTACTACAGTACTGCATGTTTTCATAAGGAAAGCTTCTTCAAAAGAACAACAGCATCATTATAAAGCAAAGTAATGCTAATGTGTCTAAAAACATGAGCAACATTTTTCTGTGTGTGTGACTGCTAAAAATAGAACTAAAAGTAACTACATAAACTCAAAACAACAGCCCCAGGAGACACAACTCGTAAATATCGTATTATCGTAAATACCCTGAAAGTTATGGAGCATAAGATATATTTTTAACAGACTGTCATTAAAGCAGGGACTGTTAGATGTTAATGCCTCTGTTTCTAATAAACGCAAGCCAGTTAACCTAAAAGAGGACATTGCCATAAATCAAGAAACATCTGCTAAGAGAGAACCATGAATAACACAATTAAAAAACGTGGAAGAACTACTGAATCAGACCGCAAAATATTCCAATACCACAACCATGCATTTCCAACATGACACAATGGCGTACACTGGACACCGTAAATAAAGTGTTACTGAAACATTCAGTGCCAGAACTATCAAATATTATATTGCTCACATCAAGGTACCATGGGACTACCGCAGCACTTATTTGTATAAAAAGGAAATCCAAGCAGGTCAACATCTGTCGTGTCCAGTAACGGACCTCGCCATCACCCTCCTCCACTTCATTAGCCCAAAACGCAAGGCCTTGTGGGGGTTCAGCGGCCCCTCATAGAGGTCTGGTGCCCTCACACTGGCAACAGAAGATTTATGTAGGTGATAAAAGCATCCATTACCATATAGCTGGCATTTAAAGGCCTTTTAGGAGGAGCAGGGTTCATCAGTGGTTCACTCATTAGCATGTTATAACCTGGAGCACCATACGCTGAAGAGAAGATAGTTACAGCAGAGGATGGGTTCATCTCTGGGGACGTATTCTTCTTCTTGTGCATAATACATCTCTTTCACACAGACCCTCCCTCCTTCTGTTCTTCAATTCCTTTGAAGGGACGGACAGTTTCAGCATTGACACAAGGGGCACTATAGTGAACACTAGTGTGGGCTGCCTTCTTAAAGTCAGTCACACCGCATCAAAATTGTGTACAATTCTACCAAAATTAATTCTCAGTCAATCTATCAATTATCTAAATCTTTCTAAATTAGCTAGTGACTGGTTGGCATCTTCCAGCGAGATGCAGGAATTCATATGATGCAATGCTCACAGTGACATTGGTCACTCACATTGGTTGCACACTCGGTATTGCAGTGAATTTTAGGAATAAATGTGTACACTTGATAATGTGCACTTTGGGGGGTTTGGACACCACTTCAAATGGGTGCCCCCTCAAATATTGCACAATATAAGGGTATGGGGAGGGGGGTGTTCTGTTGAGATTTACGTTTATCAAATGAAAACGCATTTGTGGAGGTCAGACATAAGCAGGTCATGAGACAACACTGGGATCATTCACGACCAAACCAAAGGAACACACTCATACAGATAACCACACACTCTCTTGGCCACAAAGACTCATTCAATATTCAGTCAATGAGACTGGCCATCTGTGAGAGAGCTCACAAGTGTGTTTCAAAGCATTTTAAAGTGCAAATGACTGCAAAATGAGGTTAGTTTATAAGTGTAATTGGCAGTAAGTGGCAATTATCTGTGTAGCTTCTTCACCTGTGTCTGAATTTGAGCATCTATGAGTAACTGTCTGTGTCTACCTACAACAGCCTTTATGTGTCAATACCTGTGGGAAGACAAAGACAGTAAATGTACATGATTTACAGGCAGAATTCCTCCTATAAAGGAACATGCTACTATATATCTGGTACCATCGGAATGATGTTTGAGAAAGAACAGAGGGAGAGGAAGTCTGAGAAAGACAAAGCAAGGGACAGAGAACTTCAAAAGAGCATGTGCTCAGCACATGGAAAGATACGGGTCTTCCTTTGTTGTGTATTAATAACAAAAGCTATTAACCTAGAGTCACAGTGATGTTTGATACAGCTGCAGCCGAGTGTATACGGTCAGCTCTGGGTCAGTGGAACAGGAAAAACACTGACCTGAATGAGCAGAGCACACGTACAGAAATACAACAGAGGTAAAATGCTTTGTTCTTATAGCCAGAAAGACTATGCACATAAATTTCTGCTCAAAGTGCTGGCAGGGTATATACCCCACGTGGAGAGACGAACGCAAACACACACATGCAGCTGCACACCTACTCGCACAGTTACATGCAGAGTGTGAAGGCACTGATCTCATCACAGCAGAACAATCATTCAGCAACAGTGAACACTGAGCCGGAATCAATTAGATCATGTGACAGACACCAGAGCGATTCCATCAACGCTAGTCATACTAGAAATGACACAATGACGTGCAATCCTTCTCTCTAAAAACAGGGGTCCCCAACCTTTCTTGCCATTTCAAAAATGTAATGTCAGTACGAAATTTAAAGCAATTAATACTTTCATTCAGCAAAGATGTACTAATCAAAAGTGAGAGTAAAGAAAATTGTCTTAGAATATCGGACAGTCTTCTATTCAAAGAATCAAAAACATTTTCAGCAACATTGACAACAATAGAAAATGGATCATGTGACACTGAAGACTAGAGTGACGAATACTGATAATTCAGCTTTCAATCACAGGAATAAATGACATTTTTAAAAGATATTAAAATAGAAATGTTAACTGCAATAATTTCACAATTGTACATTTTAAACTGTATTTTTGGTCAAATAAATGCGACCTTTGTTGATAATTACAGACTTCTTTCAAAAACAACAACAACAAAAAAACTTACTGGCTTCAAACTTTTTATTGTTATTATATAGTTATTGAAGTACCCACTTAAAAAAAAACTATCCTTAATTTATTTTATTTTCAATTGGGATGTCTATCACACAAATCTGCAGTTCCTCCATCGAAACCTCTATCGGTCTGAAAAATACTGGATTTTGATTCTGCCTTATTGAATAAAGATGCATAGGTTCATTAAGAAACTGTGCTCTGGATCTACCTCGATCCTTTAAGAGCCTCTGAAAATGCATGATTTGTAATTATGAATAAGGAAGATTATTCAGTGGTGTGTGTGAGAGTAAAGGTGTGATTGATTGACCTCCATCAGTGGGTGGGTGATACTTGCCAGGGGCTCGGAGGACAGCAGGTTAAAGTGATAATTAACCTCTAACTGCAGCCAGACTGCACACACACAACTAACACCTAAAGTCCAACTACACTGAACACACTCATTCACAAACCAAGAGTGAACAAACCACCAATGTATAAAAGCAAAGGAAGGAGGAAAGGCATACTTCTACTACAACATACTCACCAACATATATTTAAACATCTCCATGTTCAACATTTTAACATAATCTTCTAAAGAATGAAACCTATACAGGTGAAGAAAAAAAAGCGGGTACAAGAGAGAGGGAATTGATCTGCTAAAAAAAAAAAAACAATTTTTCTAATAAATCCATAAAATTATTTTATAGGATCAACATTCAGTTTTTTTTATTTCCATAAACAAGCAGCATGATAAAGAGCAGATTCATTCAGTGACTTTCAGTCAGTTAAAGACCGGGAAACAGGCAGAAAACCAGAGCAGAGAGAGGATGTAACAGATGGAGAGAGAATGAAAGAGTGAGTGACCTTTTGTCGGAGCAGTTTACTGCGCACGCGGCCCCACAGTTTGGCACCAGTGTTGGTGTGTCTTCTGATGGCTGAAGGATCATCCACGCAGCAGTGCTGCTCCACGCGTTCACACACCGAGTTCAGATTACAGTCCGTCACCACGATCTCTGTCATCCTGACTGTGTTCCTCTCGCAGCCGCGCACTGGGAAAGAGAGGGGGGCACTGACCCCCGGAACGCCAGTAGTACGATTCCCAACCGAAAAACCAAACTCTTTCCAGAAAACGAAGAAATCTTTTTCTTGTTTCTTTACTTGGAGTTCACAAGACAAAATTCTCCAGTTCTTGTGTTAAGTGCTCTGAGACTAAAAATCAGCAGACAAACGAATCCCGAGCACTTAAAGGTTCATTCATAAAAAGTAAATGTTGCCATGGTTTTGTCTTTTCTCAGGCTTAATAATTGAACTATAGATCCTTAAAGTAACTCTCTCCCCTGCCTGCATCTCTCTCCTGCTGCTCTCTGCTGTGCTCTTCTCAACATCTGAGCTCCAGAAAACACAGAGAGTGAGAGCAAGAAAGAGTGGGAGGAGAAAAGGAGAGAGGGAGGGAGGGAGGGAGGGAGGGTGTGGGTGAGCTGATTCGATCACCGAGCAGTTTTAAAGATGCGAGACGGAGGGAAGGACATTCTTTGTGTGTCGAGTGGCATAAGGCCACCATCATCTCACAAAACGTGTCAAGAACATTTCACCTCCAAAAGAATATTATTCAAAGGAATTATGTTTTGCATAAAGAAAGAAAGATTTTCATTGTGACTTTTTAAAACAAATTACATTCCCACAGTCAGATCAGAATTATGCAATGCACATTATATGTAAAGTGTTCAAAGTGTAAAACCGTACGTATAGACGGTTTCAACGGCATCAACATAAACAAACGTTAATGTGCGTGAGCGCTTTTGTGGACCTAACTTAACTTCCGGTAGACTCCAAATAGAATCAATAACAACAGCCAAGTCCCTCTAGAGTAGATATTTTTTGATAACAAACAAAATGTGTTTTTTGTGTGGATCAGGCGGACTTAATGAAAATGCTAATTCATTCTTTGCCAGCAGGAGATGTTTTAAAGCATAGACATAAAGTGCGAGAAATAGAGGTTTCCCCAGTAACAGCTGTAAACAAAGCAGAGCTGGTACGCTCACACGCTGCTTTATCAGGCATATAACATGCAAATCTTCCTTCAGAAATACAGCGATATAAAAACACCCGTACTTCGTTTTGATATTTAAACAAATGTAAGGAATTATTATTATTAAACGTGCAGTACATTACGTAACGTTACTCATGTTTATTTAACGAAGCCTTTTTGAAAATCGATCAGTTTTAAAATTGTGGTGAGTCTCCAAAAATAAATAAATGTATGGGAAACACATCCCGCAGCACAGCCACCTGAGCCCAACTTCAGTCTACTCATCACCTTGCCTTTAACTGCGTTTGTAGATGTCACCGCAGCCAGACCGATATACACAACACAGACCGGAAGTTAACTTAGGTCCAGGCGCGTGCGCCCGATGAAACGGTCTATAATATACAATAGAATTTAGGTATGTAATATTTTCATCAAGGATGCAGTCAATTATTCAAAATGTGAAAGACCCAAAAGATTTCTATTTAAAATAAAAGTGGATTAATACTGAAATATTAAGCAGCACAACTTTTTTCAACATTGTTAATAAAACGAAATGTTTCTTGAGCAGCAAATCGGCATTATCAGAATGATTTCTGAAGGATCATGTGACACTAAAGAAGACCTGAGTAATGGCTGTTTTAATAACATTTTAAAAATGTAAAACCTACTTAATTGTCATAAAATGAATGTTAATTATAATTAAAAATACTGGTCCCAAAAAAAAAGCTTAATTCACTTAACTTGTTTTGATTTTGGGTTGAAATTTGACCAAGACACATTTTCTTCACATTAGCCCACAAACCTCAGTAAGTGACTGTCATCTGGGCCCTGACCTGAAGCACCATGCAAACGCAAAGTTAGAGACAAAAATACCCTTAAAGTTTGTGCGTCAGTGAACACAAACACATTTCATCATCTGACACTACTGTTACAGAGCACATTCTCTGCTTCTGTAATCTCTGCAGTGTGTGTCACCGGGAGCCTGAGGCGGCTGTGTCTTCTGGGTTTTGGTGTTTATATGTTGGTTATGTAAGCAGGAGTAGGATTGTTCTACATCTTCTAGTCTCTAGAGCTACATGCAATGGTTTCTACCGGGTAATTTGCTCTGCTTCCTTGTCTCTCTTTCCATTTGTACTTTCACCACCTTTACGCCACCCAAATCTAATTTATACTGCATAAGACCAGAAAATCACTAAATTACTAGCTCTTTGTGAAAACCTCACAGGTGCTGCAGGAGCTGTGGCTGGTTTTATGGGAACATCAAACAGGTTTACTAAAAATAATGCCATACTAGTGCTGAACCATGCAGCTAGGCACATCCAGTTACCCAGGATTCATCTGAACACGGTATGCTTCCAGGCCTCCACAGAATCAGCATCCACAAAACCCTGGGGCACGTCACAAAGTTCCATGTAGCCCCTGCCTCTGGTGTGCTAGTTTATTAAATATTTAGGCTAAAATTGATTATGCTTTCAGCTACCAAAAACAGTACAGTACTCTCAGCTCTGTGCAGCACTTGTTTAAACTCATTAGACGGACTTTCATAGATTCAAATCAGCGCAGGTAGTGTACAGATTCCAACTGACTTGGAAATATCGCAACACCGTGTTCGGTCTTTCCAAATCACATACAGGAAAAAATTCCAGTTTAACATCCATGCATTGTTTTTTTACGATAAATATCCATATTTCAAAAGTAATAAACAATTTTTTTTCTCACTTCTGCAGGACCTTATGGAAGAATGAGTTATTGCCTGAATATATGATAACGTTACTGATGTGTGCATACAAAAACGTTTGAATGCTAAGCTTCAGATTGTAGTTCTATTTCAGTCTGACACAAGACTGATAAATTGAATTAAAGGCAGATAGTCAACAGTGAACATTGACACACAGTGGCACTTCCTTGGATAGGGAAGACTGCAAGCTTTTTAGATTTGGCATTTTGCTGCTTCTTACTGAGAGCACTGTAGTAACCAAAAACGACAAGGATGCCAGATTTAAACTTGAATTTAAACCAAATAAGCGCCACAGCTCAAAGTATGCACTATTAGGCCAAGGTTCTGTTAATAAAGTAACTCTTAGAAAACTCATTAGAATTTTTATGTGTTCCTTTCTTTAGATAAAGACCAGTGCACAGCATATTAAACAGCCTTCAATCTGAGGGCATGGCTTTGGCCCCAGGGCTGCTTGGAAGAAGACTTAATGGGCCAAAAGGAGACACAGGGATTGAAACGGCTGCGATATAATTAGTGATTAAGATGTGTTGGGTGTTCTCGGCAGTTAGAGCGCTCTACCTTTCTTTCTCTCTGCCTCCAGAGGGTTGTGGTAAGAGGGCATGTAAGAACACTGCGACTGGTTATTTTTAAAATAGAGATGAAATGAAGCAGACTCATTCAGGCTATGCGTCATCGTTCTGAGGACAGAATGTTTGGGGAAAAAAGGCGAGACGCTTTAGAATGTGAGAGCCAGGTTTAAATGTGCTTTAAACACGTGTTATGGGATGTTTTAACAGTAAAACTCTTGTTTCCACCATAGTACATCTTTTCTCCAGAAGCATCGTGCCCCTTCAGAGCTTACAAAAGCATTATTTTTATCTTAAAGGTGTCCTTTTATGCTCTTTTACAAAGTCTTGATTTGGTTCTCAGGTGTATTAGAATAGGTTTTCATGCTTGATTGTTCTAAAAACAATTTTTTTTGCACGTTTTCTATTATTGCGGCATCTCTCCTCCCAGTCTGTCTCAAACACCCTGTTTAGTTCCTGTTTCAATGAAACCCCTCTTTCCAAAATACAAAATGTGCTCTGATTGGTTAGCTGCAACACAAACATAGATATACACATGAACAGGATGCTCTTGCTCACTGAACAAAAACACATCATGTATTCTTAGAACCACGAACTATTTTTTTTTCTTCACCATGTCATATTGTCTTATCTCAACTGAGTCAGGACTGCTACTGGTGCACACTTAAAAAAAATAATAAATAAATAAAATAGGTGCTTGATGCCCTTGTGCTTCTCTATGAAAGTAGAGCAAAATGGAAATATAAATAAATCGAGTCGACTTTAGCATATGTTAGGTGCTTTAGAAGACTCTTTCATCTCTTCAGAAATGAGTGACAGTGATGCTCATTAAACAGGTGAAGCTAAAGGCTGAAAGAGGGAGTTTAGATCAGGGTAGACACTCTATTCTCTTGCTTTTCTCTTTCTTCTCTGTCAGACAGACACTGGCGGCTTACAACAACAATGCACGAGGGAGGGGAACGGTTTTCATCCCACAGTTTTTCTTTCTTCTCATGTTGGAGGCTACATTCTGCTCTGTGGTTTTGAAGTTGACCGGCTTCCCACAGCCCTGTACAGGACAAGTGTTTTGGAGAGTTTATGAATGGATGCACAAATGAGGGTTTCTCCCTGAGGGCCTTTAGATATCTGCAGGTGAAGTTTAGCAGTGGATGAAGCAAAGCTCACAACGTTAGCATCTCATCATGACCTAAACGACTATTAAAGAAGTGACAACGAATGGATTCACACTCAAGGCACAATCATAACCTTGTCTCACTAGTTATTCAAGGATGTAATGACTACATCTGCATGAGGCATTTTGACCAGAGCCACACACATATATAAACATAAGAAAAGGGCGGCCCGGTAACCATACGCTTGTCTAATCCACTTCAAACATTCAGAACTCAAGTTTATGAGATAATAAAGTCTGTTTACAATAAGAGTTCCAGTTTTAGTGAAAGTGGGGCCTAGAAATTATATGGATTTTACTCCGTTTCAAGTGGTCTCATGGTCAATTACACACTGTCATTTATATGTCTTCATAATTTTTAAGCACTTAAATATTTAAACACTGTAACTATTCCTTCATATAAACATTAACCTAAAATGTAGGTGTTTATCCATGTTTTATTAAATTTTATGCTATAATTTTTGTGGGATGATGTGAATATTTTGGATGGGTGCTACCCTTATGCCACTGGAATACAACTGAACAAAGAGCTGAAAACATGACAAGCAGAACCACACTGATGTGTGTAATGGTGGTGATGTGGAAAGATGGGAATGGGAGGGTTGGTGGGGCTGGTAAAGAGTTGAGGTGTGTGTGTGTGTGTGTTTGGACATACAAATCACAAAAATACCACATTATTACCATTTTGGATATTTTTGGACACTTCAATGGAGATAATGCCTAGAATACAGTGTGAAAACCATAAATGAACGCAGTGGTTATTCACTGCTGTGGCGCACATCCAGATACTATGGTATTACCATCATAGCACCATGGCAGAATGTATCATTTTAAGATCTGTTAACGCACAAACATTAAAAACTGTGTCTGTGAATCACAAAGAATAGATGGAGATGGGGAAGAGGAATTAAGGACAGAGAACAGGATTGGGGATCCGGCCTTTCATGTGAGGGGCTGAAGGCTGGGTGGGTGTGGGTGCGTCCTGAGGGAGCGAGGGGGGCTTTGAGTGCATTAACACAGACCCTGCTTTCATGTGCGGAGAGCAGATCCCATCCCACCCTAATGATGGTTTTAAGAACAAAAGCAGCTCCACAGTTATAATAAACTGCCTCTTTCTGAATGTGTGTGTGTGTGTGTGTGTGCGTGCATGTGTGCGTGCAGCACCTGAGTGGCAGGAAACGTATAAGAGCACCTTTACAGATCTGTAGATTATGCCGGGTTGCCACAGTGACTGTCTATAAGCACTTTAACTCTGAATCAATATTCAGAGCCGCCATACTCTGATGTACTACAAGAGGAAAACTGAAATTTAATAACTGCTCTGATGCAAGCATCATCAGATACGCAGCAATCATTTTACAGACTAACAATAACCTTAATAACAAAAACAACACAAAATACACACTCCTCGTCTAGTGACTTCACACACAAAAGCAGTCTTCACAAGCTCTCTTTGAACTGTCACTCTAGCATCTGTGTGTGTCTGTGTGTTTTCGCTGAACTCGGCAGGTTGCCCCAGTTTTATCTCGTTTGAGCGTCACGTGGATGATATTGTATCGTCTGATATTCCACAACAATGATTAAGAACCCTAATATTCCACATCCCATAAGGGAATTCTGGGTGAATATCACAAAGAAATATCTGGGTGATCCTTCAGCACAAAATCACAAGAAAGAATACAATAAAAATAAGAATTAAGAAGAAAACAAGTTATAAATTTTCAAATAGAAAAAAAAAAAAGAAATAATATCTTTCATGATGACAATTAAATATATTTAAGAAGATATTTCAGTTTGAGTTAAACTAGCAAAATTTATACATTTAGAGTCAAAAATCAATTCACATAAAGCATAAAATAGCTTTAGGTAATGTTCATAAAAAAACATGTAACAGGTAATTGACGCACATTTCATCACCTTGCAATTATAAAGTTCAATCGAGATATTGAGTTTTATTGAGGTTTTGCAAGCCATATAGTGATATGGGAAATAGGGAACAAGTCTTTTTCATACACCAGTCCCAAAATTTACAACTTAAAAAAAAAAAGAAAAAACTATTTAAATAAGTAATTTTTATTATTAATAGTTTAACCTGTTAACTGTCACTCACGTTTTTGAAGATAGACATGAATGTGCATGATACAAACCTAAATTTTTATAATTCATGACTGAAAACATTTTGTAACACGATTTTGATGTACCATTTACATGGTAATGCAATGTCTGATTTTAAAATGGGTTTTGAAGGATGAATTTTGAGATTTTATGTTTTCAAGTGATATATAACTTCTGATGATTTCTAAAATGTGAGAGAGAAAAAGGCAACGAGGAAGTCTTTTTTTTTAAAGGTCAAAGCTGAAGTAGATTTCTGAGGGTGCACTCTTGTCATAAATTAATCTATTACTTTTCCTACATAATTTTTTACAAAAAATATTGGTAAAATATATATTTGGGATTCTTAGACCTTTCCAACGATATATAGTTTGTCAAGATTAGATTAGATTTGATTGTAATATAGTATAGTCAACGAAGGCTTCCTGTTTACGGGACGGGGTGACATGTAACAGGTTAAGTTACTGCACCAACCCCCCATGTAGAAGACCACATGTCTAACTGCAGCTCTTTGATACATCCGGCTGGACGAATGAAAGGAGAAAACTCTCTCACATTCTCTTTCTCTCAGAGGAAATCCAATAACCCTTCAGATTCAAGATTTTTTATGAGATGAAGCCGTTTCCCTTTCTGAATACCATAGAGGCAGTCAGAGGCAAACATCCTACCTGAGGGACGGAGGTATGAATGCAAAGACAGAGCAGATGAGTGTGTGCACGTTTACTACTACAGTACGTATACTGCATGCTTACAGCTGATCTAGGATCAGCTGAACCCTGCAGTAGCCTACAGGTCACCGTACACAGCAGGGGTTCATGTCCTGTCATGTCGGGCATCTATCAGATGGTGTGCTGGTTCTGACATGACACGTTTTCATATGTGTGCATGAGTGTGAGTGGACCTCGACTGTGGGGTGACTCAAGCGTGTGAAACAGTGGACACTGATGTGACAGGTGTGTGTGTGCTGTGACCTACTTCCAGATGATGGAGACAGGAAGCACAATTCATAGATTTTTCAGAAGTTAATAATTCAGTCTCACACCAAAGAACAAGCACAGGAACAGTCTGCCACTGAGAGACAAAGAAATAATGGCTCTTTTCCAAAACCAAGTGAAATCCTTCGTAAGATGTGTTCATGCTGAAAATCACATTCGATTTTTTGCACAGCCCTACTGACAATGGTTCAATTACTGGAGGGAAATACAGTAACTTCAGTTTACTCAACTAAAGTACACATCCTGGAATCTAAATCTAATTGTTTTATCTTTTACATTGACAAAGAAAATTAAAAAGTTTAGATTTCATGGACTTTTAAATGACAAA
Source organism: Carassius auratus (assembly GCF_003368295.1). Lineage (NCBI taxonomy): Eukaryota > Metazoa > Chordata > Actinopteri > Cypriniformes > Cyprinidae > Carassius > Carassius auratus. The sequence goes on along the minus strand of NC_039247.1, from coordinate 22,216,452 downwards.
TGTAATTTTTACAAGCAGCTGTCGGGCAGCGTTTACTTAACTAGTTTATGCTTAACCAAAAAAAAAACAAAAAAACAAGCAAACTTTATCAAGCAGCAGATCATGTGAGCTTCACTTACTGTGTATCCTATGGTTTTTTTGCCAGGTTGAGTGTCTACACTCAATTTCACACGTTGCTTCAAATTTCTGATTCGTCAAATTAGCATGTTGCTAAGCTAATAACTCGATCTTAAATATAGTTGTTGTCATCGCAAAATTCTAAAAGATTAAATGTTAACTTACCATGATGCAAAAGGATTACTCTAAGAAAGCTGATCTAAAAATGTAACTTATAGTTGTTAGCTTAGCAACATGATATTTGTAGAGCTGGGTAACAAGCTAATTGCGAACAAAACATTGATTATTTGCGAAAATCTACTTTAACATGAATGTGCAGGTGTCGCTATAGTTAAATTCTCAAAATAATGATTTCAGTACACGATTATATCAATTAAGAATACTTCGACCAACCTGAAATCGAACTTTTTTCCCAACTGAAAAATTATTTGCACCCCACACAATAATACAGTACATAGCACACACAATTAGGGAGAAACAGTCATTTTTATTGATACTGGAATAAAATGTAAAAAGTTTTCCACCTAGGCTGTAGCAAAATCATTCTGGGATTGCTTTACCCCAACGCCTTAAAATTAGCTCATAATGAGTTATCTTAGCAGGCAGCATGATACTGTTGCTAACCTTTTCAAAATGCCTTCACACCAGGAGCGTGCCTTAAATGCGGTCTAAGATTTGGAACAGAGCAGCAGACAGAGTGATACAGACAGAGATGAGTATCTGTGATCATGAGCAAACAGCCATTAGCATGTGAAAGCACATATAAATCAATATCAAGCCTGAAAACACAAGCCATACATTCATATAATGAGCTTCTCCACAGAGCCACACACGGCGCTAACATCATTACAGCAGTGCAGAGGAGAGAGAAGCATCCTCAGGCGTACAGCGCACATATAACATGGTTATATCCTGCGTGTTATCCGTCTCTCTCATAGAAACACACTTTAGTCAGGGTGTTGAATGATTACACCGAGGAGAGATTTCAGACACGGCTGCTAGTGATATAATGAGGAAGAAGTACAGAGATATCAGAAAATGCTCCAGTCCGGTTATCAAATGATGTTCCTTTCTTTCTTTTTTTAATGTCAGATGCAGATAACAATATCTAGAGAGCTGGATGGTCCACAAACAATCTAATGTTAGCAAATGCAAAATCTGAACATAAAATCTGAACTAGTGTTTCACACAATAGTTATTTATTATTCACAAATATTAAATGTATATAAACGCACTCAGATACATGCATGATAACTACAGATAGTATTTCTTAAATAATAGAGCAAAATGGTTATTTGAGTCTGAAATTCCTGTTGCAGTAGGAAACACTTTCACACAGGACCGACGTTATCTCTCTCACACACTCATACACCCATCAGATGCGTAAGATTTAGGATTTAGAATGATTCTCCCCTCATGACAAAACAGAGACAGCAGTGATTTAGAAAGACTTTATGAGAACGACCCCCTGTGCCCAATCTGTCCCGCACTTTCCCAATAATAACAGAGACGAGTGCAGAATCAGTCTGCGGGGGACGTGAATATATGAAGCTGTACGCAAGCTGACAGATGCTTCAACTGATACAGACTGATGTGCAGAGAAAGAGATAAAGAAGGAACAGAAAAAGAGAGGACTAAAGAGAAATATACTATGCTTGTGTTCACACAGTGGACGACACTAACTGTGTGAATGTGTGATTTTCAGCAACTTATCTCGGTTATGCAACACTTGGTTAAAAGACGACTTCAGCACACTCTCCACCTTCCAGCTCAAGTTGCTTTATCTTCAAGCAGGACACACGTATACAGCTACAGATATGTTCTATAGTTGTTGTGCAGCATTACTAATGCGCTTGAGTCTAGTATGACATCAATTATTTAAGACAGAACCACAGAAAGAGACACTGAAAGAAGAAAAAAATCCAGCCTTAAATCCAGCTAAGATAATTAGAATTGCTTCGCACAATTACAACAGAAGACTTTGCATTTTAGTAGGGGTCTTCAACGGGGGGTGCAACAATTATTTTTTGACCTCAGACTAATTTTAGCGAATCAAAATACAATAAAAAGTTAAATTCTGTACGAGTTTGTTTCTTCTGTTTAAAACAAAAGAACCTTTAGAAACAACCATGAGGCTATTGTATGCTCTGCTTAGTTGGCAGGGCATTAGTATGTGGTTGCTAGGGTTTTCGGAACATATTTTGAAACATGTTATTAATTAATTTACAGGGAAAGAACAGAGGTATAAAAGTTCAGTCTAATCCAGTTAAGATCAGGCTTACTAAAACCGTTAACCCATGAAAGAGGTCACTTCATGATCCATGAGGTCCAGCACAGATGACCTCTGACCAGAAGGATCGGAAATTACTCTAATCTTTGGTGGATTGGCAATGGGAAGTTGAAGGGTCAAAGGTGAATGACATTGTGTGTGTACCTTTTTGACCCAATGTCCAACACAAGATTCAGAGGCCATATTTTCAGTATTTCTGCTGTAACGTGACATCTTTTTTATTAATAAAAGCAATACTGAGAATATTAATATACATCTTTCATTTTAACATTTTAAGAATTGTAATTTTAAACTAGTTAATTTTGTCATTTCAATATTTAAAAGTCATCCATGCAGCCCCCAGGCTGAGAACCATTGTTATGGAGTACTTCAAAACAATTATGTTTTATTACGCTATAAAGAAGCAGCGTTTTCTGCAGTAAAATACAGGAAACCCTAAATTTGTTCTTACAGCTTTAGAAGAGCTCACAAGGATAGAATGAAGGAACGATCTGGAAATCTATTCTCAGAAGATCAGAAAAGATGTTGAGAATCTCAGTAGCAGCATTTACTCAAAGTTCTGGTTATCACAGAAAGAAAATGATCCATGTGTAGTTGACTGCTTATGTGTCCATCAGACACACATTAGATGGATTTCAGCAAAATAAGATCACAGTCCTACAACAGAATGACTGATGCATTGCTCGAAAAGTTGCCCCGTGTATCATCAGCATAATAGTTTTTGATATTTACTGTTGAAGTCAGTGGATTGGTAATAAAAGTTCTGCTTTGATATCTGTAGTGGTTGTAGACTCCCTGAGAAGCCTCTATACTTCTGCTTTAAAAGAGGTCGATTCTAGTCAGACTAAAAAAAACATCACTAAAATAATCACTGTTAAAGCACCACTGCTACAAATAAAAACACTAAAAAAAGTAGATAAACCCATCACTGAAACATTTACATAGCTCAGAACATGGCTTTAAAGCAGTGTAAAAAACACAGAAGTTAATGTGAGCTGTTTTATGATTCATTATTCATAAACAGACCTTTACAAAAGCCTGCTACGTTGCCCTTTCTGTTCTTTGCTCTGCCTCAGGAATTTCAACACACATATGGGATATTTTCAGCAGGGTCACACCGTTGGGTTTCAGTAGTGGTGCTAAACAAGCATCCTGGACTCAGAAACTGAGGGCTGCCAATCACCTCTCATCAGCACTGATCACACTGATAACCAGCTCTAGGTGATTTGTTGGACTAATACGGTGTATTGATTCAGCGTTTGGTCCTCTGTCCAGTAGCAGGTCTGAGAGCTTACAGTCAGCTGATTCAACAGATTGTCTTGTGGCGCCTCCGGAGAGTTTATTTGGGTCTTGACCCATTTGGATCAGAGTTTCTGGGAGGGAAAAGAAACTAATGCAACCCGGAGGTTAGAGGAAAACACTCATACACTGAGAACCACACGTCAAACAAACAGCCGAGAAACAAAGATATATACTGTATATACTGTAGATTTTGATATTATATATCAATTAAAGTATATTTATAATGTTACAAAATATATATAAAATCTTTTTTTTACCTTCAATCTTTCTATTCATCAAAGAATCCTTAGGAAAAATATTACTTTTTTTTTTTTACCAAATAATAAGAAATGTTTCTTGAGCATCAAATCAGCATATTAGAATGAGTGATGAACTGAAAATTCAGTTTGCCATTAAAGAATAAGTTATGCTTATTTTTTTTTTAATTTTATGCATTTTATTTATAGGTTTATATTTATATATTTTAAACAAATAAATGCAGTATATACATAAAATATGTATATATTCATTCTGATATGGCATTAACAGGTTTAACAACCATTGCATCCAAAAACATTTAAAATGTGACAGTCAACATACTGAAAATCTTTTTCACTGGGAAAACTCCAGTAAGTTTGTGTGTAAATGTAAAGTGATCATATAAGTAGTTTGAGATACCTTCTCAACCAACATTCAGACAGAGACACAAAAATCCCAGGGTATCGTAGAAATTGAATGTGAGCGAGCCGAGGCGCCTGTACTGAAAACAATCCCTAGATATCACAGGATGACGTACACTGTTGTGACATCTGACGAAATGTGCTGGCGACACCTAGACTGAAATCCTGCATTCATTACAGAGAGTGTCTTCATATCGGAAAAGAACAGCCTTCACAATATCAAAGCCTTATCCCACATAAACATTCATATCATAACACCACCTACCTTAACAGAACAAAGTTAAAACGGCAACAATCAAGTCAGTTCGAAAGCTCTCTTTCTAAAAACTCAGATCTACAGCTGAATGTCTCTGCGAGTACGTCTGCAGGAAAGAGCAGGAAGTGACATTTAAAGGTGAGGGAAAATGTTTCTCTGACATTTCAGTCAAACTTCCTTTCAGAGTTACACTGATTTGTGCGCTGGAGAAAGGGATATTTCGTGTGTGCATTGGGGGACTTGATAATGATGTCTGGGTCATGAATGAGGGATGTAACCTTTCAGTATCGCTCCGCTCACTCACTGTTGCTATCTGTTGTGTACTCATCATGTTTTGGTCATCTTTAACTCACAATCTGCTGAATTGGTGAATCTGAATCTGACACAGAAACAGAACTAGCATGAAAATCACTATTTCATCCAAATCACCCTTCCTTATAATAAAGTAGCTTATTATAAAGCCAAATATATGTAATTTGTCATTAATTGTATTTTAAATAAATTTAATAAATTAATAAATATATATATATATATATGTAGCAGTAACAGACACAAATAAGAGCTGATATTACAGTGATACTTGAGGAAAAAATGACAGGTCTATAAACAATGATGCATGTGTGTTTTCACGTGTTTCATGGAGGTGAACTGGGGATTAATGCAAAATTCAAGATTGTTTACAATCGATAAGGCAATTGTATTTAACAAAAAAGCCCTTAACAGTGCTGTCAACAGTAAATAGCTTATGGGCTGAGAGTGTGTGCGTGTGTTGTGAAAATGATTTAAAGCAATAGCCTCATGGCTAAACAGTTAATCCTCATCCACTTGGGCTGTAACTACAGATAAGAGGCAGTTAAAGCCCATCTAAAACAGCCCAGCAGCTGAGCTATTCACTGCATCTCAACTGGCTTGAGTGAACAAGCATCAGAAAATGCTTGAATAAGGAAGTGCATTTATAACCTGTATGAAAATGCTGACTTGACTAGCTACTGATGTCGTCACTTGAATGCACCATGTACTGGAATATTTCAGCATAGAACCAGGAGAATTTCATTCAGTTAATCATCTGAAATAATTTGCAGTCACTAAAATCCACGTCAGCTATTGATGCTGAGGTACTGTAGCAGAAGAGTGATCTGATTGTGTGATGGTTCCCCGAGGAGCAGAGAGGACCGATCTGACCTGACCACATGTGGACAATACTATGAGAAAAAAAACACACATCACAGCCATGTGCAGGCATTCTGCAGGAATTAAATGTTCTTCAGCTGTATTCCAATTATTAATAATATAGAAAAATATATATTCTGAAAGCACACACTGAATTCTCAGCACTGCCACAAGGGGCACTGTATTGGGCATTATTGTAACACCATGTTCTAATTAGGCACAATGTGACCGATCTAGCAAAACTTTTCACAGCCAATCAGAAGTTGTTTGATATTTGATGTACAGTAATGCGATTACAAAACGAACACAGAAACCCAGCTTAAACTCATCTTTCCACTTTCCAATTGTTGTATGATACTGTATGTATGTACAGTGTATGTATATATTGTATGCACTGAATTTATTTTGATGTTAAATTGTGTTCTCTAATCTCAGTACTCTATGTTTATGGGCAGGTTATGGAGTCAGTCGCTGGCATCTTTCAGCTATGAGTGAAACACGAGGCGGTGGTCCGAGGTTGGCAGTTCCCCCACTGAACAGCAGCCCATCATCGGCTCATATTTTGGCGACACACCGGCATGAGAATCAGCATTTCAGTGAAAAGAGATGACAGAGCAGCTGAATACACTTGACTGAAAGTTACTTTTAAAAGTTTTTTTTTTTTTTTCTAAAATGCTTGTTAAATGAGTTTAAAAGAATGTTATATTGTAAACCTTGCTTTATTCTTCCAAATAAACTTAATTTGTCTTATATTTTTCTCTATGGTTGTTCTTGCTTATTGATAAATGTTCATCTTTTTAATTATTACTGTTGCCTGTAGTAATTTCCTAACCATTTTAAGAGAGTAATATAGTAATTTTTAAATAATATCTGAGTAAAATAAAACAACCCAGAATATTGGTTCAAACATTTAACTCAACCAGCTGGGTCAAAATAATTAAGCAAGTTTCCTGTCCAATATTTAACCAGCGCTGGGTTGCAAAATAACCTAGAAATGGTTGTTTTTAACCAATCATTTTTGTGTGTGACTACAGAGGTTGTTTGGGACATTAAATGTCATTGTGCTGAACAGATACTCTCATCCACTCACTAGTCCACTTTCACAGCCTCATGTTTGCATGTCCAGTGCTTAAATCGGATCTGAAAATTCCAGTCTGTGATTGGTCAGATACAGAAAAGGCAGCTAAATAACAAAAACAAAAATGATGTAATCAGCAAAATCCTGTCATTTGTTGATATCATGGCTGGTTAAGTATATTATATTGCCTGCCACTCTTCTGTGTTTGCTTTGGTTAATAAGGCACGGTATAAATGTATTTTAGTACCAGTATATGGGACATATCACAGCAAAACAGCAGCTTGAAGTAGGAACTTGTTACTTAATGTTGACATGTTTACAGCAGGCAAGTGGAATAATGACATGTCATGTTTAATGGAAAGGAAACTCTATAAATCTTCTTTTGGGTACTGAGGATTGTTACATCTACAGCATGTCCTGAGAACATCCTGAGCTTTAGTCACTATGTCGCACCACCCACCAAAGCATAATTTAAGGGTTGTGGGTGTCTGGACAATCTTTTGCAGCACATCATGTCTTTTACAAAACATCATGTGTGACCGGTCTCTCAACTGATCACTACACAGAACACTAGGCCTGACAGTGCAGCGAGAAACGGAGAGATATTGAGATAGGAAAGAGGACTAGCAGGAAATTAGGAGCAGGAGATAGGAAATGCTCAGAGGGCCTGACCAGAAAGTACTGGAAAATGACAAGAATAGCTGGGAAGAGATCTGAAACCAAGAGTGGGAAAAGCAGGGGACACAAAATGTTCTGTCCTGGTTCCTCAAGGGACAAAAAGAGAAAAGACGGATTACATTAAGGGCAAAAATCTGGCAATGGGAAATCTGATTAGCCGGCTGGCAAATAGAAATGGCAGCCGAGGGCCGTGTGTGTGAATTCACTTTATCTTCAGGAGAAAAGAGAAAACAGAGGCCAGCAAGAATGCCAAAGGAACGAGAAAAATTCATCCTCACACACAGCACACTTTTTATATTAGTCACACACACACTTGAAAAATTCAACAAGTATAGCTGGAACTAAATAAATAAATTATGAGTCTCACAATACAGCAGTACTGATGGTAACAGTGATATAAAAAAAAAATGAAATATTAAGTTTAAGTACATTTTGTACGCTTTTTTTTTTATATATATATATACCATTATAATAACAACATTTCTATCAGTCTCCCTACACTTATATTCTGAGTGTGATTTAATAAATTTGACTAAAAGCATTTTTTATTTTATTATTCAAAATTTTGCCAAAAAATTTAAGTTGATATTGTGACAGCCCTAATATAAATATATACTTTATAAACAGAATTTAAATATACAGTTAATGTATAAATGTAACTAATCAGAATACTAAAAATTAAATATAAATATAAGACACAAAAAAGGTTAATTATAAGGTGCATTGATTCAAAATACACACACATATACACACACACACACACAAAAAATCAAGAGTGATCCACACACAACATCCACAAATGAAACCGATAATACAAATATAGGACCAATTAGAATATATCTGAAGTTATAATTATTTACAAATAAACAATTGAAAATATATACATAAAACAGTATACAGGTGCCCAGAAAAGTACACTTGGTGTGTTGATTGTTTTTGCTCTAGACAAATAGAAGAGAAAAACTGCTTCTATCCACCAAACCTTCATAATATCATCTGCAAATCATGAAAGGACAGAAGGACAGGAATGCTCTCTGGCTTCTTCATGTCACTTCTAAATCAACCATCTCTGGTATTCAGAAAGGCACTTGGTCCAAATGTGCTCTCATGGGCTGTGTTTCCTGTAGAAAGTCATACAAAGGCGTTCAGACTTCCCACTCTTTTCATAGCCCTTTTGCACATAAACACAAACCATACATGATAAAACACCCCATGGGTCAACTATTTCAGGCTGGAATATCAAATATCTTGTAATTGATTTGATCCAAAAATATCATTTGAAACAAAAGCAGAACAAATCAGATTAAAGGAGGAGCTGGGACTGCAAACCACCATCCCAATAAAAAGCAGCATAACACAACCAGTGAACTTTGATACGAAGGAATCCGATGACTAAACTGTGTGAAGCTGAAAGAGACAGCAGAAATCAGGTAGAGAGAACCCATGTTCATTTACACTGAAAAAACAACACTAACTTGCATTCAATAACCCTGGGCTCTGCTTTTCTCAAAAGAAAAGAAAACAAAAGTTGCCATAATAGTACAATACATATACTGTACATGCAATACAGTTTTAAAAATATATATACACGTCACAGATTCACAAGAGGAAATCATCTAAATGATTCATTGTCAAAGGGACAATATGTTTAAGAAATAATAAAGAAATAATGCAATAATGCATGACTTTCATGGCCAGTATATAACCTACATTACCAATGCTTTTTCTTAATTTACTCATCATTGGCATGTGCATGAAAAAAAAGAAGTGTGGGGGCAGGGATGCAGGTGAAGGGTACATTGCCGCCTCTCTGATTTATGTTTGTGACATGCTGACATATTGTTTAATTGGACCATCTGCCATCTTTGTTTTTATGTTATTGTGCTTTCTAGTGGGAAAAAATCCTACCAGCTATAATACTGATAAAATACTCTCTGCTCAAACAATGCTGTCATAGACTTCAGGAATACATTTGCTCAGGTACATAGTTATTGCCCCACAGCAAAAAGACAACATGCTGGCAGAATGGTGCACAAAATAAGCTTACAGACACCATGAAATTTGATTAATTTTCCACACATTTTCTTTTAAGTTGGATCCAATTTTTAGCTGTGTATATGTGCTAAAAGTGAAGTTTAGTCAACTTTTGGAAATATATTAGCATTAAGTTCAAAACGAATGGTTTTTCAGGGTCTTCAATGTTCAAACAGAAAACAACATTAAGTGAAATCAATGTATGTCACTGAACAAGATTTCAGATAGGGTTGCACAGCTAGACTTATGGTTATGTAATGCTTCATTATAGATGGTTTGTGATGAGAACCAGTGGAAGCTGTATTAACATCTCTCTGAATGTGAGGGAGCTCTGCTCTGCTGAGGAGACCCTGGTGCTTTATACATTCATTTATATTCAGTGTAAAGATACATTTCACATTGTGATTCGCCAAGTTTCTTCCCTTGCCATTACACAATATTAACAAAAAAATGTGTGTAGCACTTTGCAATTCTTAAAAAAACATAATTAAGGCATAATGTGTGAATAATATTTGGTTTATGAAGACATTGCTTGGTATACTTTATACAGTGTACCGTGTGTACCGAATGTACAGCCAATGTATTATTCATGAGCAAAGCCTTTATGGAATATGTAAATTACAGCTTAGAAACATATACAACATCAACAAGCATTATATTATATAATATTTGTAATGTATTATGTTGCATGTTCTATTGTAAAATATGTTACAATCAATAAACAACAGCTAAAATATGCCTCAGACTGTGCCACAAAAAATATTATAAGTATAGTTCACCCAAAAATGAATGTCATCAATTACTGTATGATCACTATAATGAACTATTTAGGCTTTTATTCATACTAAATCATTGATCGACACACACACTGAGCACATCAAATATGTTTGCACATTTTTGGGTGAACTATCCCTTTAACTTAGTGTTCCTAAACAAAAAGCCCAGAACCTTGTTAGTGATGTAGACTACATATAAGAGGTGGGAGTGAACTTAATGAACTCAATGTTGTTCTCCTCCTTGATGCCCTTGAGTGTCACTGTTTTGAGCTCTCTGAGCACTGATTATATTTGAGTAGGGAAGGAGATTGGAGAAAGAAAAAAAAAACACAAAACCACACAGAGAGGACATGTATTTGTAGAAGACAGAGAGGAATCAACCTATAGTGACCGGCTGATCTGTTCCTCAAGAACTAAGTGAATAAAAGATGTCAATAAATACTAAATCTTATTAGACTTCCCTAAGAAAGACTCAGATGAGCACAAGCTGGCAGGCTTGCGACTTTTGGTAAATTTCAGCTCAATAAAAAGGATTTCACTGGGGCTTTGTGTTCCACTTCCTGTCTAAACATGACCTGATTATATTAGATCCTCGCTGCTAAATTCTGCTTTTACAGCAGCCAGATCACTGCAGACTTGAATTTCAGCAATCGGTAAACTTGGAATTAGTTATCTAAAATAGGCCATGTTATAGAAAACAGTCTATAAACACTGTGAATTAACCTGAGAACGGATCGAACAGTGATTTTAATAGAATGGAGAGAAATAACTGCAGGAGAATAAATTTAATTAGTGGTGATTTCTTAACGGCACATTCAGCAGTTTGGTGCTAAACCAAAAAATGGTTTAGGATGTACTTTGACAATTTTGTGTAACAAAAAGTGTAACAAATAATTAATAGGAAACAATATGTATGAATTATATATATATATATATATATATTTTATTTTTTTTACACGTTTACAAGTTTAAGTAGAATTACCTTTTTGAAAAGTTGAACACCTCAAGAAATAAATGGGTTTTGTGACGAGTCACGTACAGTAAATGGTATACAAATGAGATGAGGTCCTTACTCACAATAGTTTTCTATGACAGGGTTTTAATTATAACCATGCTGAAAAGAACTGATCGCTTGTGTTTTATTTAACGTTGGAGAGATCTCTGTAGATTTGATTACTCCGTAGAGTAGTGATGCCCAAGTTGCAGCTTTTTTGATGGACTCAAACAAACATTGCCACATGCAGACAGCCACTAGCATCAGCTAGACTCTGCAAACTGACACCATTTATATGCAACAAATCTGTCCCACCAATTTGTTAGTATGTGCACCCTACAGAGAGTTTGTGTGTGTGAGCAAATGTATCAGCAGGAACCATAAAACACCCATCTGTCAAGCCTGATGGATTCTGGGGCCTCTGGGGATTGTAGGATGTTTGAGAGAAAGCGAGAGAAACAGAGATGACATGACATATCACAAAAAACATGACGGACGGAGTGGTTATGATTAATGACTGTCTATAGTATTCAGATTAGAATACATTCCATGCATGCATGCACAGCCACCGGAAAACAATAACGCTGCATGAATCCATGCTCAACCACGAAGACGCCAAAACCAAGAAATTTAGCCCTGACAGACTAGTTTCTTATTGATGTTGTAACATAAACCAGATCTGGATTTAAAAAGGATGCCAGACCTCCATGGCTAGCCACAAAGTGTAGAAGCTCTTCACGGCTGATGAACCTTGGGTGTTGTGAACAAGCTCAGGACTTAATCTATTCTAATACATGTCATCTGGAACAGTTTTCTCACACAGATATGTTTCTAGAAGGTGTGGGTTTGAGGAGACAACTCAAAGCGCAAAGATTGTGAGTGGGAGATATAAGACCAGGAGAGAGTTGTTGGCTGTTGCTCGTCTCCGTAGGGAGCTCTAGAAGGGGCTCAGGGTGATATGAGGTTCTGTCCTGAATGGGTTTGTTGCAGTTAGAGTTACAGGGAATGAGAAGACCTCCTCAAAGAGGACACTATGTCCTGTTCTACCAGCACGTGGACAATGAGATTAGAGGCTTTCGAGGGATAAACTCTCTTACTGTTACAAAATACTATTAAAAGACTTTTTAATGGTGGTGGTCCAACACTGTTCCAGTCTAATTTAATCACTGTGCAGACAAACAATCTCAATGCAAACGTGCTTATAAAAAAAAAGAAAAAAGATTCAAATCTCCACCCAGGTTTACAAATCAAATCAATGTCTATTCAGTATTCAATAACTTGGTCAATAAATATTTTAACTATACTGTCTCTGTATTTGTGATAATATTATTATTATGAATAATAATTATTACCATTGTTGCATTACTCCTAAACATTAGAAGATGATACTTATTCTGTCAGATTAATTTTCTTTTAAATGTTTTAAATGGCAGTAAAGATATGTATAATGCTGCAAAAGATTAATATTTCAAATTAACACCTGTTCTTTTGAACTTTCCATTCATCCCAGACCCATAGAAATGGCCAGTTTCAACAACAAAAATATTAAGCAGTATAAACATTTTAAACATTGATTAGAAATGTTTCTAATGTCCTAAAAACTACAAGACAAAACCTACACTAACATTAATACATGATGCCAGAGAATTATAAAATGCTACTAAAGTGTAAGATATGGCTCTCGTTAAACCATGCATGTATGAAAGAGTGCACGGTGTTGACAAAGCATAGCATTAGTCACCTTCCAGGGCTTAGAGGGGACACAACCCCACCCAGAGAGATCACTGTAACTGAAAGAGTTTCCACAAGGACACTCAACATAACACTTCACAGCCGAAGAGCTGAAAACACATGAAAAGACCACAAGACCCTGACTTAAGGGGGAGAGATAACGTGAAAGGAAGGCATGACGAGAAAGAGGACTCCCTGAGGAAGAGAGGAGGAGGCTGGTGAGGAGAGGAGTAAAGCATAAAAGCAATCTTACACACTTTTCAAGTTGCCTGTGAAATGCTGCGGTTGTCGTCGGTGGCATTATATAACAAGCCACTACAGAGAAAAGCAAAACATCATATCGCTATCTATATCAATGTAACACACTCAGGTCACTTTGCTGGGTGCGATGAAAGTGTTTAGAAAGTTAGACGATAACTGATTTTGCAAACTTCTTTTCACAATTTTTTTTACACTAGTACTGGTACTTTGGAAATGTTTAGATTAATATGTGTTAGTTAAACTATTATCGAACATTAATTTATCATAAAATGAAAAGGAGCAAATAATAATTATATTATTAGACTGATAGACAGACTTAATCTTTTTGAAAGAAATTAATAATTTTATTCAGCATGTATTACAATCGACAGTGAAAATTTCTATTCTTTTAAAACTTTCTATTAGTCAAAGAATGCTGAACGATATTTGTTACAGTTTCCACTAGGGCTGCACGATTAATCGCATGAGATTGTAATGCTTGTCTCTTTAGTAAAGCTGGTTCAGTGATTAGTACTAAATATCCATCACCTGCTTTCAGATGGAGCGGCACAGTCGTAGTTCAGTACAACAGTCGTATACAGTCGATTCATCTGCGATTATGAACTCGATATTGCGTAGCTTGTCACGAACTACAGCTCTGTGCAGTACGTGCCGCTCCATTTGAAAGCAGGTGATGGATATTTAGTACTAATCACAGAATCAGCTTTACTGACGAGAAACGCATGACAATCGCATGCGATTAATCGTGCAGCCCTAGTTTCCACACAAATATTAAGAAGCACAATCCGAGATCTGAAGAGCACCTTATTCATGGAAAGCATGAGCGTGATCTTAAATGTTAATCAGTTTAAGCAACGTGTCTTTTCAATCAAGCTCCTCAAGCTTAATTTGACAGGATATGTGAGTGTTTGTATTTGTTTGGTCATACAGTGACAGATATTGATTAGTTTTCCATAAGAAGAGCCAGCTGGTTCCCTCTGGTCCAAAGGGGAACAACACTTAAAAGCCCTTTAATGGACAATAACAGACGAAACCCCCAGAGGTCAAAGATCAACTCCCAGTGGTCCCAAGCCAAGCAGTTATGTTTAAATGAAAGGTCTGAGTGATATTAATGGCTGGATGATCCTGGGCCTTTGAGTAGCACCACGTCTCAATCAGGCAGGACAAGCGTCAAGGAGAGTTCACAGCGTCAGCAACAAAGCCATTCATTGAGCTGTGATGTAAAGCTTGTTCTGATTGGCTGTCATTTTGCTGATTAGCACGGTATTGTGCTTTCATAGTGGGCAGAAAAATTACTTAACGTTTTCCCATCTCCCTATAAAACATTACTGTAGTAACAGGGTCCATTCAAAACAGAAGGGAGTTGCTACAATGTGACCATTTAAGGATTCTTACATGTAGGAGCCAGAAAGTTGTTAAATAAATCAGGATCTCTCCAGGGAGGAAAGGGAAACATTTTGGCTCCGTCCACTTCAACCAGAGCAGTTAAGAAAACAGACGCTCAGAGGGAAAGATTTAAACAGAAGATCAGGCTCAGATACTCATGACGGCAACACAATCACAGCATTACATAATCTCAATGAAAGACACTGATTAGTTTGCAGGATAGGGTTTTTTAAGAGCATAAGATGGTCCAGATGTTGACCTAGCCCTCGATATCACCGATCACGAGCAAGACAGACAGCATAACGTAACAGAGTCTGGTACGAATCTAATATTATCCCCCATACATGAATGATGATGATTTAAACTCTCTCACCTTTACGGTCATACACAATTCCATACAAAACAACATTTTCATGTTCCTCCGTAGCAGCTGTTTGAGCACACAGCAGTCATCAAATTATCTTATTCTCTCTGAGTGATCTAGATTTCCCAAAGTACAGCCGCTTACGCCACACTCATCATCCTGCACTGTGCAGTGTGTGCACGTGCCATCATTACAGGTACATCCACAGCACAGTGTCTTAAAAATAACCTGCGCATGGTGTTCAATCCTTAAAAAGAAGTCTTAAACTGAGACATACAAACCCAACTAATCAAAAGAACTGGATGCAGAAAGTTTCAAGGTTGACTAGAGCATATACAGTATATCAAAGGCCTGAATGTCTCTGTTTTAACCTGTATAAAGACCCTAAATCAGCTTCAGCGACAAAGTCTCTACTCATCCCCAACTTAAACATACTCTTAAACTCAATTAAACATGAACAAGGTCGTTCACATGCACGGAAAGAAGTGACTTTAGTTTCAGAAGTGGCTTGTCTTCCTGTCCAGGAAGGAAGTTATTAACTAGAAGGAACCAAATAACCAAAATAACCAAGCAACCAAATATATCTTAAAAATATGCTTAAGAGAGTCCATAGGTCACACATATTAAATAGTGAGTGTGAAGTGCACCTCTGCCTTTCTCCCTTTGAAGAGGTGCTTTACTAACTGGCCCACACTTTTATGAAAAAACACCATTTTTAAATTGGTAATATTCAAAAGTTTCAATAGAAGATAACAATATTGGAAATATCTGATTTGATATACATAATCAGGTCCAATTTTTCAATGAATGAGTACAGAATTACATTCCCCATTAACTTTATACCACACCATCAAATACCTGAAAGCCAAATATATACTGTAACACAAAAAATAAAGCATCTCTAGTCGACTGTGGCCAGGAAGAGTTACTTAACACAATACTTTACTCAGAAAATAATAATGTTGCATAATTAAATACTTTAATACTGAATAACGCAATATTGTACCAGAAAATTCTAATAAAAATCCATCATAAGCACCCTCATAGGCATAAAGCATCTCCAGGACATCTCTATTCCCAAAAGATCATCACTATGAGTCCCTCTTTGACTGTAGAAGGAGGGCTGTGTGTGTGCGCGTGTTTAATGGTAACATGTATATCTGCGATACACACACCATATTCTGAGTGAAAACAGTGAATCATCTCTCGTGCTGTTAATTCACCTCTGGCTATGATCCCAAGAGAATAACATGAACATAAAACAGAAATAAACCTCCAGTGCAATTAAATCCACCTCATTTTCAGCCCCCATAAGTTGCCCTAGATTTAAAAGAAGAAAAACAAAAGCAATACTTTTAGCATAAATTTGTAAAGACGAAATGGCTTGATAATGACAGTAAAAGTAGCATCAGCGGCTAACGTGGTTGTCACAACAATTAATGAAAGATTACAGTAAAATAAAGGCATGTTTACAATCTTTCTTCTGGGGTGGGTCTGTTAAAAAAAATGAACAATCCTGAACAGTTAACATCAGCTACAAACACATGTGAACACACTGATCTCAACACACACTCACTTCGATTTAACTGGGGTATTTCCCACGTATGTGAAGTGAAAATGTTAATCATGGCTTCTCAGGCAGTAAAGCTACCCATGTCAAAAATCCAGCACCACAAAAGCCCATCTGCAGAGCACACGCTCAAACCAGACAACAGTAAAATAACTCGCATCCGCTACTATTTAAGTCTGAACTTTCGAGGTCCAAACCAGTCTGGTGGGGTCTACTCATTGTTTGTGGTTTAGCAATGTGTTTCTCTCTGTCCTACCTGTACTTGTCCCTTTCCCATGATCTTGTCCACAATCTCATTATCGTCCTTATTGAGCTTTGATTTGTCGTAACACTTCTCGTAGCACAGGATCCGCAGAAACTGAGAGCCCTCCAGCTCGATTTCAAACTCCTGTAGGAGGACAGATGAATTAATGACAGATGGTCGACGGTGATTCGTCAGGGGATATTTATTTCTTATAATGAAACGCTTTTAAAGAGCTCACCTCGTTCCACTGTGGTTCAGTTATGTCTCTGAACACGCGTGTTATGGCCTTACTGACGAAGTAACCAAAAGAGTCCACCTCCAGCGTACAGTACAGATCTGCAGAAAACACATAATAAACTCATGAGAACAACAAAAAAAAAACATTTCATTCAGAAGCTTTTGTTACATACACTTGCAAAAAATCATATTTAAGTTGCATTGTTGTTTGACTCCCAATAAACAGCCTTAAGTTAATCAACATTACTTGGCATTTTGCATCTTGCTAATAAAAAATAAAAAAAACTTTGATCAATGATGAATGAATAATGATTTTTTTTTTTTTTATGAAACAGACCTTTACCCAAACCCTAAACATCTCCCACTTCCTGCAGCCGTACTGGCCTTGTTCTCAACACTAAAGACATGAAATAAGGCCAGCTATCTCTCTCCTCATGGTCAGAGGATGCTTTAGATTTTAGCAGCACCAGGCACAGAAACCTAGTTCTTCAGAGAACAGGAAATGCATTTATAAAAACATCCTACATGAATGAGAACAGAGAGTGGACTACTACGGTGAGGGAAGGTGCTCAGGTTTACAGAAGTGACCACTGAGTGTAAATCGACCCTCGATGAGAGAGGAGTGCTTCTGTGGAACGTGTTTTTAAAAGGGTTCAGACGTAAGAGAGGACCTTAAGTGGGCTCTTAAAGACTGATAGAAAGCGCTGTCATTACTTCGGTCATGCTTTTGACTCAACATGAGAGGTTTGTGTAGCTCAATGAGAAGAGGGGCCATTATATATAACAGAGGTTTGGCACTTTGGCACATATTTAAAAAGACAACCACTGTTGGTTCTGTATTATACAAGAAGTCTAACTGTTTGAGGTTTTAAATTTGACCCAAATATTTATGGTTGCCCCACACAATGGTGGACTGAAAGTTTCGTCATCTGGGGCAGGAACCACATCCTCGGACTGATGTTTCCATTTGGCAACTAGTCCGTTCACACACATACACTGTTTCTTTTAGAGATGGAGAACATTCATAAGAATATGCAGGAATAGCTGTTACATTTACATTTATGTTTACATTTATGATTATTATGTGCACCTCCGTTCAAAAGTTTGGGGTACGATTTTAAAAAGATGTTTTAAGAAAAGCCTCTTACATTTGCTCCACCAAGGCTGCATTTATTTGATCAAAAACCCTGTGAAAACAGCAATATAGTAACATTTTATTCTATTTTAAAATAACTAACTTTTCTTACTGTGATGGCAAAACTGAATTTTCAACATCCAATACTGATCAGTCACACGATCAGAAATCATTCAGAAATCATTCTAATATGATGGTTTGCTGCACAAATATTGTGTGTAGGCTCTAAAAAAACTCTTATATTTATATATTTCATTTAATGATAGCAAATGACATGCTGAGAACAGCTATTTTACACAATATTTACTTTGTGTTCACAAAAAAATTGGCAAAAAATATTGTGAAATTATTATTTAGCAGACTGATCAATCTGCTGTTTTATGAATTAGCCATAGGCAACTAATAAGCAACTAATGGAGACTCCATGAAAACTAAAGGATTAGAGGTTGGAAACCAGCAGAAACGTAAAGATAAATCATTTACTGTAAGTGTCAAAAGTTGTGGTTAGTATTCTGGGTCAGTATTTTCTTCCTCAAACTCTTTTTATCAGGAAGCCAATGTCAACGACCCAGTTTTCATTAATGGCCCAGAGCGGGGATTTGGATGCATTTCCTGTCAGAGCGGTTCAAGGCCTTTAATAAGACTTGGAGAGGAGGATTTAATCAGTACTTTCCAATTTAAAAAGATATTCAAACACCTGCATATCCATATGCAAAACATGTTTGCGCTTACGGTCACATTCAAGGCAACCACAATACCGCAAACTTCACGAAAAATGACTTCAGATGAGCCAAACACAAACAGTGAACCACAAAAAAACAAGCGCTCAGAAAAACTCAGAACAGTCTTATACAATGGCTTTTTGGATTCGGTCTTGAGGAAGTATATCGTGCAGTTTTTGTTAAGCTTTAAAACAGAGGTTTGATTGTTTTCTGAGCTGAGCTGGTCTGCTGGCTACATGTGTCTTATGCAAATTCACATTATTATACTGTACATTGACGTGATTTGGGTATTTCATTCAAGCTCTGACCTCAAAAAGCAAAGAGACATAATGTGCAAATATATATGCAAATATTATAGTGAAGCCCCACAGGACAAGCTCTAATACAGTTATGACCCAGCAGCCATGGTGTCCACAGTGCTGCTGATGTACTCCGGTTACAAAATACTCAAATCCAAGTGGATTTGAAATGGGAGACAATTTTCAGATACAGATTCATCTCTACTACTTTCATCTATACTAAAAAGGAACTTACGTCACAAAGTAGTTTCTATGTGCATGAATGTTGTGGAACTCCAACAGTGCACTCATTTCATCCTTCTGTTGGCTTGATTTAAAGTCAACATGAAACTGTTAAGATAATAAAAATGTATTGCTTTGTAAAACTGAAAATACGTACAAATGCTGTGTTATGAATAAAAGATTTTCATTTTAGGGGGTTCAGTCCCCAATGAGGGTATAATAATAGGTTAGGGTGGTATACTAAACCTATTGCAGAATTCCACTGTATTGCATAAATTAGATGTGTATAACATCTGAAAAGTACTGACTCTGAGTACTGAAAAAGCCAAATACAAGTCTTCCTGATCACAAACATACACAAACAATTTTACTGTTTACATTTTTAGTACAAACTTTTTTCATTAGCTCGAGTATACAAACCTCTTTCTATGCTGCAAGTACTGATCATTACGGTCTTCAATAACTTCTGTGCATGACTCGAGCATGGCACTGCATCATTACGTCATGTCTGTAAACTTAAAGTTGTCCTGGCTACTAGGGCTATCACATGTGAGGATCCTGAAGGTGGCGGATCGTTTATAGCCTTTTCTCACAGCAGCTACAAAAATTCATTTTATGATTCTGATGGCTGATCGTAATCCAGAAAGGATTGTGTTTATGAAACACATGTGAATGAAATTAAATTATAGTCCAGTTTCAATTGTGCATCTGACTACAGATAGCCTGGGATTACAAAAGATCTGTATTTTAAACAAGTTCGAAGGTAGCATAATTTGCTTTTTGGGTTAGAAGAATTTCTTAATATAAAATTTGAATGGTATGACTATTAGAGATCAGACTTTACAGAAATAGAAATCTTCACCAAGAGAGATCCAAAAAAGCCAAGAACCAAACCAAACAAGATATGAGGAGAATCACAACAATTACAAGCTGTGATCTGAAGCCAAATAGTAGAAAATCTGACAAAAAGACAAAGGCTGTGTAACTAAAAGCTTTAATGAGGGAAATTACTACAATCTTAAGAAGAACATCTTAATTTAAAGATAAATATATAATTTAAAGCAGCAAATGTTATTTAACAGAAATTAATATCGCCTGGATGCATTTCATCTGCATTAGGTATGTCCGTGCTATGAGATATTAAAAAAAAAAAAAAAGCGATGGAGATATCTACCCTGACAAAAAGTATTGGGGACATGTCCCACCCATAAATTAAGCCTATGGCTTTAGCCTAGATCATTTTATATTAAAGAGCAAAATGTCAGTTAAGTCATGAAGTTGCCTTAAATATGTGCATGCATGTAAGTATTTATGAGTCAGATTTAAGAACATGAAAATAGTTTTCAGAACTGTCCTGGAGCAGTCCATCACTGTCTCCCTCATCTAACACACCTGTTTTAACTCGTCAGTTCATTAGCAGAGACTTTAAGAGCTGAAGCGAGTCAGAAAAGGTAAAGAGTTGTGAGAGACTACGATACGTGTCAAAACTGTGTCATGTTTAGCTCTTAAAGCAGCCAATATAACCCAATAACCCAGCTGCTGTGATGTCTGTTCTTCCAGGAACAAGGAAATCAATAACTCTTGTAGCTTTGAGCATACATCTTTATTTCATTTAGAATTTAGTGTTTGATAACTTTATTCAATTTCTGTGTATTTCCTACTTGTTGAAGGGCACAGGAAGATAAATCTCACATTTATTATAATGAGTTTGTGAAGACTGCTTAAAGTATTTTTTTACGTCTAATAAAAGTTTAAAATTGATAACTCAATTATACTGTAATATTGAATGTCTATAGTCAAGGGTTAATATTCGGGGGAAAAACATTTCATAGAGACATCAGTGGTACTAGTGTCAGTGATATTCACCTTCAGTCATAAAAAAGATGTCATTAAACACATTTAATTTAAATATTACAAATATTTTGTCTTTATGTTGTTTAAACACTAATTGTGAAGACGGAATGTTAAATTACTGCAATATAAAAATATATTTTAAAAATAATTTTAGGTGTTTAATACATTTTTTTTAATTGATTCACAGCAATAAAATATATAAATTATATACACACACATAAACAAATGAGTTATTTTGGCGCAGTTGACTTGATTGATACTCTTTATAGATTTCTTTGCAGAATCATGGGTAATGTAGTTTTCAAGCCATTTACAAATCTGAATAGTTTACAGTGAATGGCCTACAAATTATATACTAAAGATGTCTGTAGGGAGGTTTGTGGCTTCATTCATATTAGTTTGTTCATCTAATCACTCACCTACACAATCACAGTAACTTACTGTAAGCACACTTGCTACAGGTATAAACAAAAGCGTCTACAGCTTTTTACAGAGTTCATCTAAGGTGAACAGTTGAAAAAAAAAGAAACAAAAGTGTAGTTTCTCAGTGACAATATTCCTCTTTCTTCCTTTCTCCCCAACATATGAGGCCATTTACTTGTGCTCTGCATAATAAAACAATACATCTGTATGGATCAGCATTTCCCACATTGTTGGCTGCAGCTCCCCTACAATATTTAGTAGGCCACAGACCACACTTTGGGAAATGCTGATTTATACAAATTAATTGTTTCCATTATTCTATATTATGCAGGATAAATGTGTTTTCTATAATCTTAAAAAAAAAAAAAGAAAAAAAAAAAGTGAAACAGACAAGACTTACTGGCAGATTCTGTGAAGCCTGTGGCTTTATGGACGATCACATGAAGGAAGCCGTACAGACCAGGGGATTCCTCATCTGGAGGAGACAAGAAACACTCAGTAAGTGTGTGTGTGTGTGTGTGTGTACAAGAGGGAGATAGATTCCTTGCTTTAGTCATCTTTCAGCATCTCTCTCTTTAATCTACCAACAATCCTCCATTTTCCTGCCTATTAGTGGCAGATAACAGATAAAGGACACATGCAAGTGTCTAGTCACCCATATGCTGCTAAAACACAAACATAACGCTAAAATTAAAATCAGAAATGGCCCAGACCACCCAAGAGTAGGTCCAAAGCTCCTTGGAGATATGAGAGGGAAATAAGACATGTGAGCAGCTGGTGAGTGCATGTCTGCTGTGATGTGAACAGTGCAGTTCTTACAGCATGTCTCCTGTTTGTGTGGTCCATGTCTGTGCTGGACTGGTGATACAAGGCTATCTGACTATCATTCTAGGTGTTTTGGATTGCTTCGAACCATTACAGAATTTGATGCTCACCACTCTACTCAGGTTTCCCTCTACAACAGGAAACAACACACTGAGATTATAGAGAATGTGGTCATAAACAGACAACAGAGCCTGACTTACACGCTAATATTAGCAATGGTTAAAACCGTCTACTAGTCATCCAACAACCAAACAGCCAACTAGTGAGGACAGGAAGTTCATTTAGAATTTATTTTTAAATGTAGTAGTTTATATGCATGCTGGACACTTCTTAGTTCTCGATAAATAAATAAAAAAACGTAAAAAAAAAAAAAAAAAAAGAAACAAAAATCTATTTTTTTATTATATTATATAATATAATATTATTATTATTAACAATATTTTTTTTAGTTTTGTAAAGAAATCATTTATATTTGTAAACAAAATCAATTCCAAGCATTTTATTTATAGAAGTCAAAAAAAATGTTGTCAGTGTCTTTGATATCAGTACTGAAAAAGCCCCATCGATTGGTTAGGAATGTAAAGCAGCAATAGTAAAGTCAGGTTGACTAAGTTTTGCTCAAGTTGCAAGGTCTTGCACATACAGATCAGATAAAACCAAGTGTCACAACTCCCAGCTTTGGCTGGTCTGCCCTGATGAAGAACTCTGTCAATTAGTGCTGGTGGAAAGAATGCAGCTGTCAGAGCAAATGAAAACAGTGTCACATTACTGAAAGTCTTTCACTAAAACCATGAGCTTGGATAACCACACCGAAAAAAAAAAAGCATGGTTCATGAAGACAATATTTATGGTAAGCCTGAGAGAACAAGAGGATTCTTCTGGACTTGAAGGCTCTCATTATGTGAGGAAACCTAGGTCTCTGAGCCCACAGAACATGACTTCAGGGTGGCCTTGACCGACCCTCACACACACACACACACACACACACACACACACACACACACACACACACACACACACACACACACACACACACACACACACACACACACACACACACACACACACACAGGCTTATTGTATCAATATTAGAAGCAGTGGGTGGCAGTGCTCAAATTGCAGTCTCCCTTTTCTCTGCATTTATTTAGCAGAAAGTAAACTGGCCGAGAACCTCTTTGAACCTAAAGCTCCTCACCAGAACAACACGTGAGAGAGTAAACAGTCAAAGACCTGCGCATGTTGGTGGACATGTGATCATAATACAGTCCAAAAGTGTGAATCAAATGGCATCTCATCTCACCATTCAGTCTAGAAACTGTTTGATTAAACAATAAAATCTAATTTAACAAAATTGCACTTTAAGGCCTTTTCATAAGATTCAATGGGCCCTATCTTGCACCCAGCGCAATTGACTTTGTACACCGACGCATGTGTCATTCCTATTTTGCACCTGCGCAAAGCGCGCTTTTCCCTCCACAGAAGCACGTCGCTAAACTAGTGAATGAACTTGCGCTCCCTGGGCGGTTCAGCGCAAAAAAGGAGGCGTGTTCCGGCGCAAACAATCCCTGGTGCTATTTTGCTGTACCATTAAACAATTGCGCCACTGACCAGAAAAAAACTAGTCTAAAGTCAGTGGCGCGTTGCGCGTTGTTCATTATGCTATTTTAAGGGCGCATGCTTGACCATAATGTTAAGCGTGCACAACGCGCATACACTTTGCTCATGTAATCTACACAGATGCAACAGTTATTTTTGCAAATCATAAATTGTTACACTTAAAAACAATATTAACACATGAGATGACGGAAATCATTGTGGTGTGCCACGAAGATGTGAAAAAATAGGCATAAATCTAGCTTACAAATTATTCAGGCTAATTGTAGTAATTAAGGATCAGACCTGTTTGAGGTCATATATGTATTTATGGACATCTGACAAATTGGTTTGTCCGTCAAGAACCAGGAAAAAAAAAATCGATGAAACAATTGTGGCTATTTCCTCCCACGCCTGTTTAACCGACGCTATTTTGGGTGGGTTTCTCCCATCCCCATACAACACAACTTCTCTGTCTTTCACTGCTCTTACAAGAACATCAGTCTCCTCGGCTGTGAACCGCTCCTGGCATGCGCCTGGTAAATACGCCATAATAATAGCAATCCATAATGGAACTTGCGCACCTGCTTTTAAAGGGAATGTTGGATGACGCTCTGATTGGTTTATTTCACGTTACGCCCAAACCACACCTATGAATAATGAAGCTACTTCAGAACAACCCATTTTAGATTTGCGCCGGGCGCAAGAGCCATTTATCCCGCCGGGAAAATAGAAACAGCGCCGAGACCCGCCCACAAACTTACTTGCGCTTCGCGCTTTGACACTTGCGTTTCAGATCGTTAAAATAGGGCCCAATGTTTCTTAATGCATTTGTCAAAGTGACACGTCATGCAGATTTGTGATTCTCACATTTTAGTCTTTTGAATATAAGAAGGTTGTGTGCCATTTAGAGATCAGTTCTTGAATCTGAATCTCAGTTCTTGAATTTAAATCAAAAATCCTGAATCTGAATTTTATTCTAAATATTCTTTATTTTTCTTAAATTTTAGTCTAATTTTTAACTGAGGTCAAAAACTAGTTAAGGAATTACTATTCATGTTGTAAATAGTTGTATTAAATTATTTAATCCAATTTAATTGATTTGAAGAAATATAGCTTGCAAGAAAATTAAATAATTTAAAGACAAACTTGGGCAGCTTGACTAAACTTTTATAGTTTTTAGCCAATTATGTCATTAGCCACTCAACAGTAATGCAATAAATACCACTTTCTTTAAAGCGCTATTTCACCCAAAACTGTAAATTATATCATAGTTTACTTACTTTCATGTTGTTCCAAACCTGTATGCATTTCTCTCTTCTGCTGAACACAAAAGAAGTTATTTAAAAGAATGCACAACCTAACAGTTGCTGGCCACTGACTTCCATACTATTTTTTCCTACAATGGAAGTCAACGGCTATCAGCAACGGTTTGGTAATCAATATTCTTCAAAATATCTTCTTCTGAAAAGTATACAGGTTTGTAACAGCATGAGAGTGAAAATAAATTATAATTTTTATTTTAAACTGAACGATCCCTTAAATTCCTATTTGAATTCCAAGTTACCTTCCTATGTGTTGTAGCCATTTCATTCATGACACAAAACAAATCAATTCTTAAATTCTGTCCAAACGTGGAGTACAAAGCAAGGAATGTTTAAAACATGAAGAGAACCTGACCAAACTCATTTTCCATTCACCACAAGCACCCTAAAAGAGTTAACACTTCGTGAACCCATGTTCAACCGGGCTTTTTCTGATGGATCAAAGCAGTTGGCAAGCTTTTCATGTGGAGGTCAAAGAGGCGCACAATGCTTTGCTAAACCGTGATGTGACTCAAGTGAAGAGGCCTCCCAAAAACTCTCTCAAAAAAGAAGCCGACTATCATTTAATTACGGTTCTCCACCATTTGAGAGCTCTCAATGTCATACGGTTTCTCTCATAATGAAGACAAACACTCCTTACAAAGCCTTGATTTGTCAGCTCAAACTGCTGGTGTCCAGAGGAAAGAGTTTGTGTATTTGGGGCTGATGGGGAATGTATGTGAGGGTATGTGGCAGGGCTTACATTCCTTCAGCAGCTGCTCCTCATTTCACCTCATTCCCTGCATCTTAAATTTCGTAGCAGGAGGGACATTGTGGGGTTCAGGGGATGATCAGAGGGGGTCTTTCTACGTGTGTCACTTATGATAGACAGAACAAGTCAAACTCAGGACCCCTTGGCCAGACACGGCCTGCCAGCAGAACATGCTCAGAAAAGGATATTTTTTATTAACACTCAAAATTTGTTGCAGATCCATTGTGCGTTGTGCTTCTGTAGTTCTTCAAATTAAATCAACGTTATTGGCACCAGTACACAACAATTCCAGTATGTTTACTCTCTAGAATAATTGATTCTTATCGCTCAACCTCAAAATTGTCCTCTCAAATCAATATTTCATGTCCAGTTATTTACTTGCGTATTTATTAATTTAAGATGTAGTGTGGTCAGAGTAATGCTAACAAAAATAAACGAATAAATGAAAAAAGAAATAAAAAAATCAAGAATAAAAATACATACATGATTTTTACTGTGATTAGTGTGATTATTAATAATAATGTCATTATTAACTGAAAGCAACAAGACTCTTGAGGAGTATACATCTACACTCACCAGTGGATTCTCTGCAGTGAATGGGTGCCATCAGATTGAGAGCTCAAACATCTGAGTGATCCACAATTAATCAACACAACTCCAGTCAATCAGTTAATGTCTTGTGAAGCAAAAAGCAGCGTGTAAGAAACAATTTGTTACATTAAACTGCTAATTCTGGCCAAAATATGAATCCACAATCCATAAAAACATTTCCTCAAGAGAAAAAGTCCATCCCCTGTTGTCCTCTTACTTAAAAATCCAACTGTGGACTTTTTGGACCATTTTGCTTGTGAATGGCTGCTTGATCTGTGCCTATTTCTCTCTTAAATCAGACGAAAATTATTGATACAGGAATCACTCAAACATAAAAAAATAATAATAATAATAATAAAATACAAAATCTTGATGGATGTATTTCAAACACTGATGTTGATTGATGGACTGTAGATTATTTGGGAATTACTTTTTTCAGCGGTTTGGGCACCCATTCACTGCAGAGGATCCACTGGGGAGCAAACGATTGAATGCTAATATTTTTTCCAAATATGTTCTACATCTTGTATGGCATAAGTGTGAGTAAATTGTTTTGCGAATTACAATTTTTGGATGATTATTAATATTAACATCATGATTTTGATAAAGCTGCTTCTGTTTTGTGAATGGTGCTAAATAAATAAAACTGACTGACTGTATTACAGTGGTTTTATAACAGGAAAAACACTGTAATGAGATTTTAGGAGAGGTTTAATGCATTCTGCTATGGCTAAATGCAACAACATTTCTGAACCTACCACCAATCACCCATAATTCACCAGGAGAGGGGTGGAGCATGTATACAGCCCTTTTGATAGTGAGCGACTCCAGCTCTGCTGACTGGCGCTGAACGTGGGAGGTGATGGACAGATGGCTTTAATGTCATCCAGATCAACACATGTCAGGGTCCACACAAAAACTAACCGCCAAAGACTGAAACACTGTCCTGCTCAGAAGTGAACGAAAGCAGCCTCAACATGGCACAGGTTGTCAGTAGAGTAAAGCCAGACGGTAACCTAGATTTATGAAAAACCTATTTGGACTTCACTGTAATAGTAAGAGAAACTGAGGAACAAAGAAACTGGGCTAGTGAGTACTTGTAAGCTCAGATTCAGACAGCATTTGCATTTGTCCCCTCCATACACAGTTGAAGCTACTCAGCACTGAATCAGTGAGCAGGGAGCAGTTTGTGTCTCTTACCATCTTTGTTGCTGGTGACGGGGATGTTGTGGACCGTTCGGAGTTTGAAGCAGGAGCCAGTCAACACTTGCAACTCTACTGAACTCAACACACAGGTCTGCAGGTCTGAAAAACACACATCAAGGTTATCATCACGAATTAAAACA
This sequence comes from Carassius auratus, assembly GCF_003368295.1. Lineage (NCBI taxonomy): Eukaryota > Metazoa > Chordata > Actinopteri > Cypriniformes > Cyprinidae > Carassius > Carassius auratus. Next base: position 22,188,219 of record NC_039247.1, on the reverse strand, counting down.
TTCGTGTTCAGTCAGATAAGTCTGAAACAAAATAATATATAAACATTAGATGAAAAACCTACACGAAACCAGAATTGTGCTGACTGAAGTAAATTTAAGTTCAAGCGCTAAAATCACTAACGACTGGAAATGAACTGAAACGCAATTTAAAACTAAAATTGAAATAAAATTAAAATAAATCTTAAATTAATTATTTAACTTATTAGTTTGCTGAGGCCGACTAGTGGAGCCCATAGCTAGTGGACCTCAGAGAGCATTAATGGAGTGCTAGTGTGTGGATGCTTCAGGAATGATGGATTGTGCCATTGATATGGTTGAATAATCTGAAGTTTTAATAAAAAAGGTTGTCTAACCTTTCTTCTGTAGTTTCTGAATGCTCTCCCTCCATTCGGACCTCTCATAATCTGAGGACAGCAGAAACAGGTAGCTCTGCCGAAAGAGAAACGGTTAAAGAATAACAACAGCTCCCTCTACTGGATCGTTTAAGTGGACACACATTCAGTGAAAGGGATGGCTGTGCCATGTGGTACCTTGCCGTGTTTGTTGTGGATGCGGAATGGGATGGTGGGGGAAAATAAAAGCAGACACGACTCCTGCTCGTTCATCTTCTTCCTGAGACGATCCACATTACGACTCTGACCTTTCTGTGCTTTCTGTTCACACACAAATCAGTCTGATGTTAGCGGAAGCCACCCTTACAAGCAAAGTATACCACAGACATTTGTCAGTCTGTGTCTATCTGTCACACACAGTATGAAATAATTAACATTTTATCTTATTTAATATTGGTAATACTTAAAAATATCTTAAATTAAATTAAATATCTTAAAATATATATATAATATTTAAACCATTTTTAAACCGAAACCATAAAATTTCACAACTATGGTATGTGGGCATAGATATTACATTCTTGTTTGTGAAGTCAATTGAAAGGTTGCGTGTACGTTCATTGTGTGAGTTTGAGTTTTACTGGAAATGATGTTATCAGGCTTTGACGTCTAATTAAAGACTTCAGAGCCCCAGTGCTCAATCCGTTAGAGTGTGCGTGTCTACGTTACATTATATCTTGACACAGTGTAATGGGCTACATGACTGCAGTGCAGTAATTGCTCTGAGCAGAAGGAACTCCCAGAAGAGACACCAGGAGCGAGTGCTCTCAGGGGGGAACACTTTCGATCGATTCTCTCAGTGTCAGCTAACATAAAGTAACCCACGAGAGTAACCATAAAGTAACCGCCTCGTTGTCCTGTGCTGACCTCCGCTGAACAATGGAAGCAGACGGTCTAAAATATGTCTGTCTGTCTGAATTTAAACACTGTACTATCACAGTGACCTGCTTCAGCAATGCCAAACATAAGTTATCAAACCACAAAACCCACTTTCTCCCTAATGAAGTGAAGAACGTCAAAGTTCTTTGTAGTAGAAAATGGCTCTTTAGATTTTTTTATGTTCTCTGAGAGAATGATTAGCTCTGAGCTCTAAAAGGTTCTTTAGAATACTATAAATGGTTATTTTGTGGCATTGCTGTGAAAATAAAAAACAAACTTTTTGGAACCTTTATTTTTTCAGAGTGCAGGCAAAAACAGAACTAAATCTATTATTTGTATAGTCCTATACACAACATTACCTTCTCTTTCTGGATCTCGCTTTTGATGGTGGAGATCTTGATCTTCATCTCCTCGATCTCGTGCTCAGGGAGCGTCTGGATGTGAGGAAGAGAATCTGAGTCATCCAGAGTCTGAAAGCTCAGATCAGCCAGAGGGATGTACCATTTACACTCATACTGCTGATGCCTCCTGACAAACACAGAAAAACACATTTCAATGTCAAATCGGAGCATCATTTATTGTGCTTTTTGGTATATTTCTATATTAAGCACATCATTTGAGTGCATTAGGTGCAGGCCCGTCGCCAGTTATGAGGTCACCGAGGTCCGGAAGGTGCCAGATACAGCTATTATAAGCATTTTTTTACCTGTCTTTTCCACTTAATTTGATACTGAAGAAAGTGAATAAATAGGACGTTGCAGTTTATTGTAAGCAATATCTTTATATTATCTTATTTGCAAAATATTTTAAATAATTTGTTTTTATTTATTTTTTTGTTTTAATAGCAATATCTGGCAACACTGTATAGCCGGCACTTAAACTGACAGTAATCAAAAAATTGCTTTAAAAAAATTAATAATAAATTTATTGCTGACAGGCCAGAATATTCGTAGCATATGACACTAGTGCACAGATCTGTAGAACAAGTAGGATGAAATTAAATACATTTTGATGCAATAAATAGGGTATGATTTTAATATGATCATCCATCTAAAACAGAAAACATCTTTCACACTTCTTTCAAACTATGTATAGTGTATATAGTTAGTCGTATTTGTAGAGATTATTATAGCACAATTCTAAACATAAACGCATGTCTCCTGATGTCTTTCTCTTCCTGTCCTGACAGGAAATGCCTCTGCAGAGACCGTTAATCTAATCACTTTCTATTATGTGGCGTATACACACACGCTTTAGGGAATCAAAATGTATTTCCACTGTCAAAATGTTTGATAATGCACTCTTATTATGAGATGATGATGATGCCCAGCATGGCTTTGCAGTGAAATCTAATCTGCTCATCATCAAGCATAACCACCAATTAAAATCACCAAATACACAGCGGCATGTAAAGTGATGAATGCATGAGTGGGCAAAACATAAAATAAGAGAAAGTGAGATTGCATTTGAGTGTCCATGTCCATACCCAACTGCGGTCTTTTTCATCTTGGCACAGAGCAGAAGGTCTGTGAAGAGGAAGACATGACGGAGTTTACGCGTCCCCTCGGACACCTCCACCAGGAAGCCATCCTTCACCAGCTGACGAGCCTGCCAGAGACATAAACACCCACCGTTACTTCCTGTGGACTCATCAGAGCAGAAAAACACAGAAACTTCCAGAAAACAGAGGGGCGGCAAAGGTCATGAGCCTTCCTGAAGTTATTCAATTCATTACTGACACTGTACAGCTTGATCTTTAAAAGCGCTGACACTCAAACGTCTAATACTTATTTTAAATAAGTATGATGAAGAAAAATGAGGGTGAGATTAAGCTAATAAAGCTGATCCACTCACTCTCATGTGATTACAGCAAGATAAGCTCATCAAACAGAAACCGTCAGAAGTCAGGGAGCCTTTATCAAAACAGATCGCAATGTCAAACAAAAGAGAATCTGAAGAATTTGTGTTTGAAAATGAACACATTTTCAGACCTGTAGCTTGTTAAAGTTAATTATTATAGTTGGGAGTGTGGCAATATATTGGTATTGGCGATAATGTTAATATTCCACAAACTGTATAATTTAGTAAATAATGCAGCACAAGTAATGTGGTTAACACTTGAACACAGTAGGTGGCAGTATTGCACCTGTTTGCAACCAGTCATAAAAAGAAAAAAAGCAGTAGTATGTAGCAACTACCACAGACAGCGTGGTTCATTTCCCCAAAAAAATATTTTTTAGAATACAAAAATTTCTATAGATATATCAACAATATCATAATTGTGAATGCTTTAGGCCAAAACATAAAAAAAATATATTATGCCAGCCCTTCTTCATTTGATAACATTCCATAACATTTCCAAATTGAATAATAATAAAAGTCATGCAAGCGAACGGTCTTAATTTTTAGAGGTGCGTTTTGCTGCAAGCGTTGTTGGTCGATGGTCACAATGTTTCCTGAAACCACAGTTCCAACGAACATTAACTAACAGCATTACAAAGCTGTGTGGTTAGAACCGCAGCTTACTACAGCGTAACCTGGCCTTCTATGAATAGGTTCCTGTTAGTATGACGTGGACTTACAAATATTCTCACGAGAAAAAGAAAAAAACTATCATGCAGTTTAATCTACATCTTTTTTCAATATATACAATGTATTTCACATCTCTTATATAATTGTAAGCATAAAGTAGTCCCTAGATGTTATGTTAATATTTACAGCAGCATATGTATATACACATACAAAATAAACTCTTATAGAGTCACTGACACATCCACTGCCTTAAAAAGGCCTCATTCTGTAATTCTGCATACTGTATCCAGTAAAGGTATACAGTAACTCCTCTGTCAGTCAGTCACACACACACACCTCTCCCTTCGGTGTGGTCACGGCAGTCCTGCGAGGGTCAATCTCTTCATTGATGATGGACAGGAAGCTCTGGGATATTCTCAGAGCATCCTGCAGTAGTGGGAAGTCTGGATGATCCTTAGGAGTGTGTTTCAACAAATCCTGAATAAAACAAACAGGGAACATACCTGAGCTTCATGCTTATGCTTAAAGTGATAAACCAACTACTATAAAATAGATAAACCGACACTACTGTTAAAAGTTGAGGATGGTACGATTTTTTAAATGTTTTTAAAATATATCTTATGTTTACTAAGACTGACTAAGACTGCAGTAAAGCAGCATATCGTAGATAACTTTTCTATTTTAATGTAAAAAAAATGAAAATTTTATTTATTCCTGTGGAGGCAAAGCTGAATTTTCAGGAGCCATCACAGCCTTCACTGTCACATGATCAAAAAAAAATATAATAATAATTATTCTTATTATTATTATTATTATAAGAAATGTATTATTATCAGTGTTGATAACAGTTGTGATGCTTAATTTTACTTTGATAAAAAAAAATTGTCACTTGTCATGAAATTAATGTTTTTTAACGTATTGCCAAAGGTTTCTCTCATGCAGGTTTTGATTATTATTATAATTTTTTTTTTGAAACCACCTACTACTGACATCAGGGTTTATAATGACCTTAAGATCCATGAAGAAAAGCTAATTTGACATGTTGAAACTGACAGAATGATCTTTACACAGTAGAATTTGGTAGTCTGAACGCTTCCTTATGGCATTGATTGACGGCAACAAAATCTCTACCGAGTTTGATTCAAACAGAGATTAAAAAAAAAAAAAAAAGAAGAAGAAATTGCAACCTCAGTCATGCTGAAATAAAGGGAAATAATAGCCTGTGCATTTTCCTTAGTGAAGGTGACCTTTAAACTTGACTACCTGTATTAAATATATGTATATTTTAGAGAGCGAGACTCACATGCAAGACCAGAGTGCTGCGAGTGATACGGTCAATAGGTTTGTAGAGGAGAGCTGCAAAGACAAACATTAAGGAATATAGAGTGAACATAAGTACATAAGGTATATAGAATTATCCTTTTATGCAGTTAAATTGTACAAAATATAATCTCACAAAACATTCATACTTCCAACCATACAGAAGCTCTAAAAGCCAAACAAACCCAAATAGAGAGAGAGAGAGAGAGAGAGAGAGAGAGAGACCCTTTCCCAAACTATTACACAGCTGACTGAGCAGTAAGACACTACAGATAATAGCAGCATCTCTGAGCAGAGCTCTTCACAAACATGAACATCTACTGTAGGACAAATGAATGCTGTCTTCAGCTCTCTGTTCATCACACACTCTTGATAAACTGACAGACTGAGAAGGAAATGCATATCTGTCAGCAGCTCACAGTATCATGGCCTCCCTCGATCCACATCTGTGAATCTGAACGCTGCAGTGGGACATGAACACTCATACCACACACCCAAGAGCTTGCTATGCTGCTCGGTTTATCCACTTTATTTTGAAGTGCAGAAGAACGCTATTTTCTTTAAATGAGCAGGACTTCCAATTCATTAGCTGCTATAGGTGAGCTAAACCTATAACTAAAATAATAAAGTGCCATAAATGATAAAACTATTTGTGCTACAAACCAGAGTGTCCATGATGAGTATAACACATTAAAACAAAATGATAACAAAGACTAGTTTGCCATATCAAGACAACATCAGCTTTGCACATTCAAGTTCCAAATGGCTCTTATGCTCCTACCTTAAAAAGATGATGGATACAATAGGGCAGAATTCAATAGTCTTTAATCATTTCAGTTGTTTTTACTGTAGTTAGCTGACCACTATCTAAAAAAGCTAACTATTTGCAGGAATAAAAGAGATGTATACCAGAGGTTTTAAGACCGCAAAAGAGTGGTGTCAAAGGTTTATCTTGTCTGTCTGTGGAGTATGTACTGTAATAAACAGATAATGCAACATTGTGTTATTATGATCATGATGATAATGCAACATTTTGATGATGACATCGCGGTTCATTAAATATATACAATTTAAATTCAATACTGCAATAAAAGCACAATTTAAATGACTGTTCACACTAAGAATGATAACTGTAATTAAAAGCATCCACATCAACAGACATACAGTACAGATACAATTCTGTTTTCTAATCCGTTTTGAAAGTTGCGAGCTGCAGCTCCAGCTCTTTAAAGTCAGGTGGATCCTGAATGGCTGTCAAAGTTTTTATTGTTTATCAGCAGAGAAATGAAAGTGATTCCATTCATTGTCCTGCTTCCGTTTGCTGCTTATCAAGGGCAGACTATTGTTTTCTAAGAAGTACTGTGTGTGTACACAACAAAGAGCACTGCTACACTGAAAATACTACACTGACACACACCGTCAGATAAGGGTCTCCTGTGAACAGTGCTCAGGAAAGAGCTTTGTCTCTCATTTCTTTGACTGAACTAGTGGGAGAATTCTGCACATGCACGTCTTCGTCATCTTTGCAGGGTTACAGCGGGTCCTGTGGTGGTCATCTAATGGATGATGATTCCCAGCAGTCCCTGCAGTTCATCTAATTAGTTGCTAGTGCATTGGCTTCCAGTTTCCTGGGTGTTAGGTAGTCAGTTGCTATTGTGTTCTTTATGTTTTCCACTTGTGGTCGTTACAGCATCTCTGCATGGTTTCTAGGGTGTTCTTCGTGGATGTATTCGGTGGATTCACAGCTGATTGGATTTGAAAGGGAACAAATAAGGAAAGCATTTCCCAAAAGTAATGTTAGCCTGAGTAGCACTGGCAATAGTGCGCTTTATGAACTACTTAGACTAACAATGCTTTTGAGAAATGCAGCCCAGGAAGGTTGCTTTAGGTTGTGACATCCAATCACATCTCAGCACAGTCACTCGCATACTAATTTGAGTTCAAGATGCCCTTCACACACGGTCACAGAATTAACCCCTCTAGATCAATTGAGCTACTGATTCCCCATACATTCATCCCGCTGGACAGAGAAAAAAAAAGAAAATAGAAATAGAGCAGCAGGTGATGGAATGATTACAAGAAGTACAGTAGACACCCAAAGACAGTGTGTGTGCATTTATGACTGTGTCTGTGAGCTAGTTGTGAAGGGGAAACAGGACAGCACTGAGATTAAGCAACGAATCGGATCACTTTCAATCTCTGTTTATAACAGATGACAGATTAAACCCTTATACATTTATTAGAAAGGGCCTTCCATTATAGCAACACACAATAATTCTCACTTATTATAGACATTTAAATATACTGGTTACAGTATAAACAAAGTAGAAAGTAGAATTGAGGGCATCTTTTTTAACAAAAAACAGTTTTAATTCATAAGCAACTTTCATGAATGAGGGATATTACATTAGCTTTCGAGTCAGACTTCCAACTTCTTTTCATATTTTCCATATATTTTCAACCCACCCATGTGTATATAAACACAAGACACTGCGAGTTTTGAGTCACTGGGGGATGATTTAATCTAAATGTCACTGTTATAACTAGCTCTAGAGGAAAACAAATGTAAAAAAATATTAAACTGTTGATGTATATTATATTGCATTCCACAAATCGATCTGATTACAACAGTGTTTGCACATTTAGTGTCTTGCTTCTCACATTCTCTCTTGGGTTTCCTTTGCTCCATTTCATCCCTCGTTCACACTGACACCGTTTTGGATCAACTCTTAAAGGGGCTGATTATATCTGTATGTCTATTATTTGGCAGCTAATAAACTGATTGCATGAAAGAGAAAGTGCGCAGGTGAATTTTGAACAATTCTTTGATATTTGTTCCAATCTTTCTATATTGTTATCATTTATCAACACTTGTGCACTTTTATGTCTACCTTTAACGGTCTATCATCTAGCATCACTGTGGTGACTGCAGCTGGTGCATTATGGGGGATAATCCTCCAGTCACTTTGGGGTGGAAGAAGGAATTTCGAAGGAGTAAAATAAACAATTTAGTAAATGTTTAATACTATGCTAAATGAGTAACAGGAAATTTGTCAATTTTGGTTTCTAACAGCCTATTGAATTGTAGCAATTCAATACACCACAAAAATGAAAATAAAAAGTTGGTGCACTGCAAACCATGTTTATGCTCACTGCAAGTGAATGGGTTTTTGGTTTGAGTCACATTTCTATTTTCATCTTATGTGGTTTTGTAGAGTTTGGACATTCAGTCTTCAATGATGTGTGTCTGTGAACACCAAAATATATGATAAAAATGATAAAAATAAAGCATTTTCGCTTACCTTTTGAAAAGTAATATTTATGTACTATTCATGCATTCAGTACTGTATATGGTTAGTTGCAGTTTATCATTTGCATTTAACAGTTTTTTTCTCTGCATTACCCTATTATAACTAAATATGAAAATTATATGAGAATTGAAAGGCAGGTCCAGTTGCTCATTAGGAAATACATTTTTTATGTATTCCTGCTTGGTTTCAAACCCATTCGACTCTTTCCACATGGAACCTGGAATCTGTCAAACACTATCAGAGCTTTGTCTAATGCATATTAAAGTAATAAGTGATGAGAAGTTATTATGAATACAGCTATAGCTAAAGGGCATTATCAGGAACAACACATAAAAAATTGAAGACATCAATTTTGATAAGACAATATTTTATGCTTATATATTTTGTGTCATCATCCAACTGATAATATGGTCCCTGCCATGTGAACTAGCATTAATAACTGATCCCCATTTGCACCATGTATGGTACACAATAGCTATGAGAAAATGTGCTGTTGTTTCTCTATTGCATATTTTATCAAAGCTAGAATGCAATATTGACCAATCAGAAGCCAGAATCCGAATGATCCGTTTTATAAGTCCCTTTATGCTTGAGGTCTTACGACTGCAATTAAATATGAGAACACATGCAGAATTACAAGACTTCGTACTGCACTGAAATGAGATCAGACCTGTTTACCAGCAGAACTCTAGAAGCTCTAGAAAGACTCGATCTTCTGATCTGAAACCATGGACGATTCTTAAACCAAACCACACAACAATCAAAAATGTTAACTCATCCAGACTAGCAAAGCATTAAAATGCAATATAGTTACCATAGGTGCAGTTACAACACAGCCGGAGAACCAGCAGAACCTCCATGACAAACTTCCACCGATCCTGCAGTCTTCTCTGACTGCTCTCTCACTACTTCCTTCTCGTTCTGCACCCCCTTTTATCCATCCCTCACAAACACCACCAACACAGCGAGAGAGAGAGACACTCACACACTCCTGCTCTCCGAAACACTCAGAATGAGCAGGCACGCATGACTCTTCCTCACACACATTCGAGTTGTGGATGCTGCATACACAAGTAGGAAGATGCAGAACTCATTCTTAAAGAGACACTGCTCACGGTTCATTCATAAGCATCGAGTCACTCAACGAACCGCCAATCAACACAACAGCTCACATTATACCAGACTCAGGCTTTGTACATGCAGATCACTCATGCATGTCACACACACACATCACTGATCAATAGATACACGCTTACCCTCCATGGTGGATATTGTGGGGCAGTCCTTGGATTCTTTAGGACCTTTAACTTTCAGGTTCTGTCAACAGAAAGGATGCACACTATAAATATACACAGACACAAGCACACATACAGAGCTCGTGTCTGGCTGAGGCAGCAGAAGGTGACGAATACTTCCTGTATGCAATAATGAAGAGAGATGTGAGGTGGAAGGCTTCTGGTGTATGTGTGTTTCTGAGTAAATGCACCAAGCTGAATATTAAAACTAGATTTACACTAAGTTATGGAAATGCCTTGCAATAGTGTTGCTATGCGGTTTCTAAGATGTCCTTAGTAGTTTTAGCTCGTTGCTATGGTGTTGGAAGGTCAAAGAGTCCACCCCCCACAACATATCGTTCAGATATGGATGGGTGGTTCCAATGTAATCATGGGATTTCTTCCCCTTTTATCATTTATCATCTTATTTTACCAGAATAAGATAAACAAGATGTGAGCATGTTTAATAGTTCAAGTTGGGCGTATGTTCAAATAAGCATGAGAAATCGTTATTAGTGAAAAAAACTCCGCTCTTTGTTGTTAAATATGCTGTTAAAAAATATCCCACCTTGCAATGTTTAATCAATGCTTATATACATATACCTTTTAAAATGTTAATATGCAAATGTGACAAAGCAATTACTAGCGTTTTTGTTTTCTTAATGCCAAAAGTTGTACATTAATGGAGATGCCACCAAACTTCAAGATATGGGGCAAATAAAAAAAACACTGAACTGAATATTAATATTAAGTTACATTTTACAAGCATTGCACAAATTGTCTGTTTTGATCTATTTCACCGCAAAAATAGTTACCAACTAATACATAGTTAGAACCATTGTTTATCTCCAAGGAATACACAGTGGTTTTATTACTAAATTAATCTGCATTTTTGAACAAATCAGTCAAGTAAACAATTCAATGACACACTCAAAGACAGTCACATGCTTAGTTCTTAGTTTCATATTTAAAACTAATCATCATTTTTTTTTTATATATAGATTTGAGAACATTCTGTACTGATCAATAACTGGACAACGGCCAGTTCCTGACCATTTCAAACATTAGCTCCACCTCATTAATGAAGTACATTATGTACTGTGGACAGTAATGATCAGGGCCTATAGTGTGGTGTGGTAGGAGGTAGATGAGCTCACCTCAGAGATCTTCTGAAACTGGCTGTTGGCCTGGCTGCATTTCTCTACTGTCTCCACTGCCACTTTATAGTTGTCCACAAAGGCTTTGTACACACCGAGCTGACTGGCCTAAGAAACAAGCAGAGGAAACATGTTAAAAACAATATAAACACTGACAGAGAGAGAGAGAGAGAGAGAGAGGACGGTAAAGGAAAACCACAGAGAAGAGGAGGAAAAGATTGAAAAACTAGAAGCTGGAGACAGAGGGATGAAAGAGAATGAAAAATGTCAATGCTGAAACATTGATTTCATCTGTAGACCTCTTGAACATTCATCAAAGTGTGTTCACAGTGGACGCTTTCTGCTGGAGCGAGTTCATCCTCTGGATAAGACACAAGATACAGACATCAGAGCTTCTGCTGAGAGCTCTGGAGACCCAAAGACTGAGAAGTGAAGTTTAAAGCAGGCTTTATCACAACACTTCAGATCTCTTGCTGTAATAACAGTCAGAGGAACACGATGAACTTATGACGCCCATACAGAGTGAAGCACAACCATCCTGGGGCCTGCTATTAAAGCTCAAAGTGTGTCATATCTTCGGCACTAGCATCATCATAGTCTTGATCCCAAACTTACACCATTGGTTCAGCCAATCGTTGCCATGTCAGGCTGCTCGGGGTGCTCAAACAGAGAAATGTTTTGATGTTTAACCAGCCAAAATCTAACTGCATTTTAAAACCAGATGTCTGTGAACTTACAGCAGGATTATGAGATTTGTCATTTTTAACACTGTTTCAGGAGTTCTCTTACCAAGCATGGTGTGCCCGGGTTATTGGAAAGGTTTTTTTTTTTTTTTTAGATTTTCTCTGCACTGACAATGTGGAAAATATAACAAAGACTAGTTTCCTTCAAACTAAAGTAAGTCTTTCATCACCCAAAAAGTAAATTAATTTGTTAAGTTATTAATTGTATGGCTATGATGAATAAAGACACAATTGATTTGAATACTTTAAAACTCTTCAGAATCCAAATATTCTTTTATTTTATTGTTTTATTAAAGCTGTAGTTTTCATTTTTCAGATTGGTGGTCAACCAGTCCAGGTTTTTTTTGATGGCCGATGTCTATATCTTAGAGAGCAGGTTTAATTTAAAGATAATAACACAAACATAATTACTACATTTTATTTTATTACTCAATGTGTTAATGGAGATGATGATTTTGCAATTGTACGGTCTTGATTAATGCTTAATTTGCTTTAAACAGATGTACTGTAACCTAAGTAGTAATAATGCTTTTGCTTAAGTACAAAGATGTAACCCTGTGATGAATGCTATTTGGAAAATGTATTGTGTAACTTCACTAACATTAAGAAAACTGCTTACTTGCATGAAATGTATGTAGTGACTGATTTAGAGTAGACACACTGTGTCACACTATGTATTGGAAATAAGTTTTATGATAAATGGACAATATAGTAGTTAAGGTGTATATCACAGACGGTTCAGAGGAAAAAGAAGAGGAAAAGGGCTAAAGCAATGTGAAGTAAACAGCTGAAAGCCTCGGCAGAGGAGTTGGCAGCACTCCAGGTGATGACATCAGAAGAACCAGCGTTCGACGTCTGGGTATTCGCTTGTTAAGTCTGACCGTGTCCAAACGCTCTATCAGTTACCACGAGAAAACAACTAAAAGTTCTAATATAAACTCACAATGTGATAGAATATTAGCGAAAAAGTTATAATCTTAACCTTTAACTCCATACCGAAGTCCCAGATAGCCAGACAATGAAAATATAAATATAAAAAAAATATATAAAAACTTATTTGTGTTTGGGACGCTGTGAGCACGGAGACTGTAGTGTATACCGTAATTTTGAAAGCGTTTAGCTTAAATGATTAATATGAATAAACAGTGCTCATAAACGGCTGCTGAGGTCGTATTCTCAAGTGAAGCGAGTTGAGGCTTGGACCCGGAAACAGCGCTTCTTACGTCATCACTTAACAACCGAATAAAAGACTGAGAGAGAGACTCGACAGACGGATACTGAACAAGCACAGTATCCCTCGACGCCTGATACCAGCTGATTATACCTTGATTTTGTAACTTTACTATTGTACGTTGATATAACTTTTCTTAACTTTAATAAAACTTGTATTTTATTAATGACAAGTTATGGTCTGCAAGAGTAGTAATTTAAGAGCTGTAAGCAAGAACTGACCACGGGGAAGTCTACTGAGCAAGTTGTAAGTATTTTTAAAATGCTTATAGTTTTGTCCAGGGTCTACTTTCCTTACCTACCTGAGAATAATAAAGAAACAGGTAAAAGGTGTATAGATAAAGGAGACACCATAAAACAAATGCAATATTTACGAAAATAATTTTTATTAATATAAATACATTATTTTAAAATGTATATTAATCTGCAAATAAATAGATGTATACTTAAGATCCTTAACTTCTTGATTCTGTAATCCTTTCATTAGCATTTTCTAAAATAATTAAAATTGTTAAAAACATGAATAATACCTAAATCACTGGTCTGGTTAGTCTGCGACCTGTGAAATCACAGTCATATATTGTTAAATAAAGACCTGACGATAAATGTTTAATGTGGAATTAAATATTTGGGGCATGTGGATATATTGGTCTACCACTTTTTCAGACTTAAAGCCAAGAGGTGTTCTCAATCAAACTCCTGTTGTCTTTTATTACCCATCTTCTCAGTTGTTATCCCTGACTTCTGTAAGGTTATGGACTGCTGTATGTTTGTGCCCTGAGGTGAGAACAGCATGATGAGACCCTATATTCTCAATCTCCATCCCAGCATGCTCCTCTCTCCCGCTGCTCGAGAGAAGTCTGGAGCACAACACATCACACGGACATGACGCTGTCACCTACCAACCCTGCAGCAAGTGCTCGGACTTTTCACCAAGTGTATCATACACACGTCACAAAGACGAGGTGAAGAGAGAAACATTTGTGGGAGAGAAATCAGAGTTAATGAGTGAAAGAACAAACAAAAAAAAAGAAAGAAAGAGTGAAGGGTGACTAATAGAAAGAAACTGCCTCTAATCCACTCAGAAACCTTTTCTTCTGTATAAATTAGTCTCTTTTAGTCTTAGTATTTCACTCTTTGCAGAGTTTCTAGAGCCATAGGGAGCCTGTAATTACTCCATCTGCTAGACTCAACCACTGTCACAATGTTTTGCTAATCACGTGTGTGTGTGTGTGTGTGTGTGTGTGTGTGTGTGTGTGTGTGTGTGTGATTGTGTGAGTGCGTGGAGAAAACTCTTCAGAAAAGTCATGTTTCATAACCTCCTGCCATCTGGTGTTCGGTTCAGAAGATAAATGAAGTAAATCCTGTAATAATGAGCAGTAATGCATGCTGGGTATGGCCCAACAAAATCCATTCAGAGTTGAATAATGAACTTAAAAATAACATACATTTAAGATGCATGCTTTATTGTTTTGGCATTGATTTATAATCATGAAGGTATGTGAATATTGTACTTATATGTGCTTTTTATTTGAGTGGTTAAGTCTTCTAATGACTGTACTAGTAGTTTCTCTATCTATTTTTTTATATTGGTACTGATAAATACAGTTATTGCATTTATTTTGTGATGAACAGAGGGACTTAATGATTTGATAATTTTAACTATACTTTTTTTTCTTGCATTAAACATTTAAAAATCTGCTTTGCAACAATAGATGTTTAGGCCTAATATAGTTCACCTAACTAGAAGAGGGAAATTACATTTACAAGTCATGCAGAAATGCATAATCATTGAGATACACATCAAATATTGTCAAAAGGCTAAAAAATATTGAGATAAATATTGTGCATCGCTCAGCTTGACACCAGAATGATGAGGCCTACTTAACATTTAACTGTTCTGAAATAACCAGTCATGCACATATCCCACGAGCTTAATAGATGATTTTCATGTTAATATTTGGCATTTGCCTTTAGCCTTGAGTTGGAGTATAATATATTCAGCGTATTCATGGTTCTGTTTAACTTACACTACTGATCAATAGCTTGGAGACGATTTAAGTGATTAAGAGATTTCAAATTAATTTTATTCAGCAGAGATGCATTAAATTGATGAAAATCAACAATAATGTTTGAATTTTATAAAAGATTTCCATTTCACATAAATGCTGTTCTTCTGAAATTAGTAGAGCCCGTCAATGAGACATATGAGCAAACCCTAGTCAGATTTAAAGCTAACTCTATTCTTCATTTCATGACCCATCTAATGTTTTTCGAAGACATCTGTTATTATCATCAAGGTTGCATTCATTTGATAAAAAATACTGTAAAAAGTTATACTGTGAAATATTACAGTTTCAAATACCAGTTTTCAATTTCAATATCTTTTCAAATGTAGTTCATCCTGTGATTATTATTATATTATTATAAATGTTGAAAACAGTTGTGCTGCTAATATTTTTTTGTGGAAATGATGATACTTTTATTCAGAATAGAAAATGTAAAAGAATAGCAATTTATTTGAAACAGAAACCTTTTTTAATAAATATATAAATTTCTTTACTGTCAAACTTGATCAATTTACTGCTGAATAAATGTTTTAGTGACCCTAAAAATTTGGTCTGTAGTGTACACTTCATAGAGGGTCATTGTATTCAGAAATAACCATCTAGGGCCCTTGAACAGCGTGTTTGGCAGGACACTGTGTGGCAGGAGGACTCACCAGTTTCTGGAAGAGATGTCCGACAGTGATCTTCTCATCCCACTGCTGAATGTTGGGAGAAAGGGCATCATAAAACTCCTTATGGATCACAAAGATATCTTGGATCTTGAAGAAAATCGTTTCAATCTGCTCCATCGTCAGCACTGGCTTTGATGTAGTAGCTGTGGCTTTAAGAGGCTTCATGGGCTGAAAGAGAAAGACATGCTCACTACTCACATCTATTTATATATTAAGTTATACTATTATATTACTATATTACTATAGAGGGCTGCTCGATTATGGCAAAAATCATAATCATGATTATTTTGTAATATTGTAATCACGATTATTTCATACTATAATGAGGGGACCAAATGACCAAACCTTTATATGAGTGATTTATTTAAAGATAATGATAAATATGTCATACAAATATGTATTTCCTGTAAATAAGGTTGTTATGACATCTACATTGAGACCAGCGGAATTTCAAACAAACAAAAAGTCCTCAAAATTATTGAAAATAATTAAACGGTCAGTAATAAAAAAAAAATAAAAAAGCAAAGGACAAATACAAATGAATAAAAAGATACAAATGAAACAAACTGTGTTTGTCTCAAGTAGTATGATTATTTTAATTATTCACTATACCATTTATTATTAATGTCTCATTTCAGTTTGGCTCTTGTTTAGTATTTATTGCAGTTCATATGAAAAGGTTCATGTAGAAATTATTAATCAAATGTAAAACATAGCCCGCTGTCACTTTAAGAGCTGCACAGATCAAAATTACTGTTACACGCGTATTTTCATTCTCAAGTCTTTATGTTCATTTATTACATGACAAACAAAAGTATACGTGAATAATCACCAAGCCCAGCATTGACATATTTGCCTGTATTTGCCGTTTAGGCGAGAACCTGGAGCAAAAAGATGGCTTTACACATCCATGTTCTGTTCCATCTCTGAGCGCATATCTCTTCCTTCATGCTTTTAAAAACATGAATAAATATACTTCGATAAATCAAGAACGCCCCATTTTGAAAATGTCACGTTACATGATTTTACTAATTTGCATGGGAAACTGGGCTTTTATGGAGGAAGCGCAATGCTGAAAAAGGGTCCGGAATGGGGTGCAATAATCGTTTACTGTGCTTAATCCTTTCTCAATTATTGTATTTTCATAATTGTTGGAGGCCAAAATTTAAATCAATCGCTTAATTGCACAGCCCTATTACCATACTCAAAGCCTTTCAATTTAGTGATATATGGCTGAGGTTAAACATGAAAATACATGTGGTTTGGCTATGTGACTCCTGATCATGATAATGTTACTGTAACTGTTGCATCTCATGCACTTTATACCCTCAAACAACTGCATATAGCAACAACAACTGAGGTGATTTAAACTGAATTGATTTGAAAATGATTCATTCCTTTTCAATGCATTTAGTTCAGCCAAAACCCATGCAATACTCAAGTAGTAGAAGAAAGATTTCATGTGTGTTGGCCTTCATTTCTCTCTACAGGGCTGATAAAACTGTGTTTAAGTGCAGGACAGTTATTTTCAGATCAGCATGACTCATTGTAAGTTGCTCTCCTCTGCATCATGAAACTGCTTGATGAGTGCAGTTAGATTTCCATGCATTGATGTATTTTTAATTATAAAGCAGGAAGTTTGGGTGGTCCGCTTCACAAGTCACCCAAAAAACATTTATGTCATGTCACAGTCACAAACCTTGATGATTTGTAGCTTGTTAATATGCATCATATGCAGGTGTTTTAGGGAGAAGTGTTTTCCATGTTGGAATTTATTTCATTTTAAATTTACTCCTGTGAAGGCAAAGCTGAATTTTCAGCAGCCATGTTACAGCCTTCAGTGTCACATGATCCTTCAGAAATCATTCGAATACACAAATTTGCTGCACAAGAAACATCTCATTTTTTATTTTAATTAAGGATTCTTTTGTTAATTATAAATTTTCTAAAAATAGAAAATGTAAATCTAAAATATAAATCTATATAAATATAAAGAGAAATAGAAATATTTTGTAACGTTATAAATATCTTTACTTTGGATCAATTTAATAAAATTGATAAGTGTCAATAAACAAAAGTGTTACTTTCTTTCAAAAACATAAAAAATCCACACTAATCTCCCTCAAATATATAAAGTGTATAATCAAAAAATTCAACAGTGATTTTTAGGAGTACACGATCATATACACGGACCAGAACTGATACCACTAAAAGCCACAAACAACACCAGTTTTGATTTCACATGTCTCTCACCGAAGAGCTTTAGGACAAATTAGTAATGTTTAAGTAAAACAGCACAAGGAAAAAAAGGACTAAAATCATCGACTTCTGCTGAAGCAGCATCTCTTGGACCATTTGAAGAAAAATGTTTTGGTTACAGTTTATCTGAAGCAGCAAATAGACAGCAGAGACTTCATAAATAAAAAATGTTCTGCTCCAATTTAAGACTTTTTTGGAAGAGCGAATTAAAGGGGCCATATGAAGTTGCTAAAACAACATTATTTTGAGTATTTAGTGTAATGAAATGTGTTTATGCGGTTTAAGGTTAAAAAAACCCCACATTTTCCACATAATGCACATTAAAGCGAGGTGTGACTTGATTGGCCAGCTATCCAGTGCATCGTGATTGGCTGAATACCTCAAATGTTAAGCTCCTTAACATACTGTGATGCCGTCTCCTGGCGCAACAAGACAAAACCAATAAAACCCATTACATTACAGACAATGCATTTGTTTCATCCAGTGGGGACATAATTACTGATTATAATGACTTATGCTGTCTTTTAGATGTTGCGTTTCATCATGCCATGTAAACATAAAACCACGTCTGCATTTGTGATCGGAGAAACGACAAACAATAAGCGCTACTCTACACTGCTCAAAACTCGTGTTTGAATCGTCAGCGGCAAATTCTTTAAATATGTAAACGTACTTAAAGACTGTGACTCAGCCGGCATTGTAGTCTACTGTCCCAGGAAACAGTCCTTCGTAAATAGGGTTGGCTATCGCTTGGGCTTTTTTTCGATACCGGTGCCATTTCGATACTTTTAAAAACTTTTTAAACCTAAATGGTGCAAGAACCGATACTTAAAAAAAAAAAAAAAAGAGCCACAAAAACTATGGATAACATTAAAGAACATTACAAATATTTAAAATAAATCCATAGCTTTCACACACTCCTTTGATGCTCTCATTTCTCAAGTTGTGCATCCCTTACTCTAAGGCTAATAAATGTATTTCATGATCTGGGTCATTGTTTAATACAAAAACACACTGTTTCTACTGTATCTCTGTCAATTTCTCTTATATTTAGTCAAGATGAGTGCTGTCTGTCACTGTCTTTAATCAGTTGATACAGTGAATTACTTTATGCTCAGTCTTTATAAAGTAGCAACAATGTCGTTTGTTAAGTCTTCGTCAAATTAGTATTTTCACCTAAAAAAAAAAGGTTTTAACGAGTTATTTATATCTTTTGCTGTAGAATGTCAGTAGGAAACATCAGTTTACATTTCCAAACATTAATTTTGCCATTCATTTCAATAATCTAGTGAGATTGTTGTCTGACAACAGACTAAATAAGACCAAGACTTCTGCACAGCAGTGCATGTATAAAGTATAATTAAGTATATTTAAATAAGTGTATTTAAAGTATGCGTTCATATGTGTTAAGGGGTCATTTTTAACGCTGGAGGAAACAGCTGTGGGGTGATGAGCGGTGAACGCAGTGAAAACTTTACAGTAGATGAGAAACCGATTGCTCCCTCGTGACCTTTTGTAAACTGTATTTAAGACAAAGAACTGCACAGATACGGATATTTTAACAATCTATCGATAAACACACACCTTGTGTCCTGAAAGACTGAGAGGAGACCGGTCTGTCGACTGACTATGAGGCGATCGCAAATTTATGTACAGTTTATGGAACTAAATGCTATAGCCCCGCTAAAAAAAACCAAGCGACGCCCATGTTACTTGTGTACATTTCGTCGAACCAGGATAGATATTTCAATCGATCGCTCAGGCATTTAAGAGGCACCGAAATCTGCGTTCTGTTTCGGTTTGGTGCATACCGGTTCCATAGGTACCGGTGCCATATTAGCACCGGGTTTCGGTACCCAACCCTATTATAAAATGCGTTGCACACACACAAATATTCGGTATGAACTGTTCTGGAATACAACATAACAACTCATTTCTGAGAAAGAGAAAGGAAAACTTGAAATAGCATCATATGACCCCTTTAAGAATCTTTAAGACCCTTCTTAGACCCACAGAAACCCTGATTATGTCCATACATCCATGTGTTATTTCATAGTTTTGATGAATTATTCCAAATAGCAAACACCAATAGCAAGGAATAAGCACAGCGCCATGTGCAGTGCTCTCTAGCAAAAAAAAAAAAAAGAACATGAATAAAAGTGTGCTTGCTCATTTATGTATCTCCTCTGTCACAGTATAGGAAGCCATTTGCTTTGAAGTCCAAAGTGCTGAGTAATGTTTGGACAGGAAGTGTGCAGCAGAGAGCAGAAGTACATAAACATCCGGGTCTGCTTTAACCTAACTCATCAGCAGGTTTACTTAAACGGAGTAAACGGAGACAGGAAATATCCAGGTGTTCCTTAAAGACTGTAACAGCAAGTGGCACAGAGTGTCCAACACAATTAACACAGTAAACAAAACCACTCCCTGTGGATTTGAAGGTTTGTGTGCATGTGTACTGGTTGCTAGTTTGTTCTGTTTAATTCCTGGAGAGAGGAAGCCTTTTTTCATCTCAGGGGGTTATTTTTGCTCTGCATCCCCGCTTATAAATCTCAATGAATGCTCTAGAAATCCCATGTTGGTTCAGCTTTCATTAGACTGTGATTAGAAATAACGGCAAAGCTAGATAATACTGGCACAACGAAATAAACTTTTGACTGCTGTGGTATGTTATAGCACAGAATGAATGCTCTGAACAGCAGATCAAAAAAGACTGACCAGAAATGACAAGTTCAAACAGCAGAGGAACAAAAGTACTGGTAGACATTATATTTCAGAATTCAGAAATGCTGCTTCCTGATTGGCTCAGTGTATGCATGCCCTTTACGCTGCACTCTAAGCTCTTATTAAATAAATTAAAAATTTTAATTCTTATGAAAGAGTAAGCTTATTTTAAACGAGCACTGATAGCCAAACATAACTGGGGTTATTTCGACAAAGTCTTAAAGTAGTGAAGTATAAAATAAAGTAAAAGCCCCTTTACCCAGAACACTGATGATCAGCTTTAAAACACTCCACACCTAGTGTCACACAGAGCAGGTTTCTCATGAAGTGTGAGTGACAGCATGTGTGTCAGTGGGACTCACCAGCAGCAACGCCTCCAGCTGGTTAATATAGATCTCCTCACTGGCCAGGAAACCGGACAGAACCAGTTTCTTCATCTCCAGACCTTTTTCTGTGTCTCCCTGAAACACATAATCGCATACAATACAGAAGAATCAGTGAATCTGAAGACATGAATTACCTCATTTTAACAGCATATAAATCAAAACGGCCTAACATTGCTGAATGAAATGACACAGGAAGTTGTTACTATGCAAGCTTTCGATGTGTTGATGGACCAGATTAAACGCATCTACGTTTTGAGCATTGTTCTGAATCTGAGCAAAATGTGGTCTCTGACAAAACCACAATATTCTCAGCTTTTTGTTCAAAATGCTCTTTTTTATGAAAAGAACCCACATTCAAGTGTTGTTAATAAATTAGATTTTTTTTTTTTAAGCATAGGCTCTGTTCTTTATTTTAATATGTTGCATATTCTGACATTCAGACAACAATATTCTTTGGGCCATAAAATTTTTGAAGATGCTGACAGTGACCAGTTCTTTAAAAACGCTGGTGGGGAAAGAGTTAAATAATGAATGAATGAATGAATGAATGAATGGAGCGCTTATATAGCACTTCACTGTGTATTGCTGTACACCCAAAGCAAAATAGTTCACCCAAAAACTACAATTCAATAAAAATTAAATCACTCGTCATTCCAAAACTTCTTGCTTCTGTGGAGCACAAACAGTGTATTTTTAATAAAAAAAAATATCCTGTTCAGTCACATTAACCACTGTTAAGCAAAATATTGTTGTTGAAATCAAGCCATTTCAATAGAAATCTGAAGTTGTGGGCGAGGGTGAAAAAGTTCCCCATGTAGTTTTCACTCCTGTTCAAAGTGACTGTTGTATGAGCTGTGCTTCATACATCACTGAACTATTTACAGTGGACTTTTTCTGACCCCACCAATAGACCAGAGATGTCAAGATTTATAATAAATAATTTAAATGCCAGCTACTATCATGCACAAGATTTGTAAAAAAAAAAAAAAAGTGCTGTAAGTAATTTGGACTACTTTTTTGATACTCTTATAGTGCTTTTCTAATTTTGCAGAAGCAACAAGAGTGGAATTTTTCCAAAACTTGTTTTCAGACTTCCACATGACAAGTTTTTAAATGACATGAAGTTGAGAAGACAAGTTTTGTTTCTGAATGAACTTTCTCTTAATAACAAGACAGGAGAAAATCAGTTGAGAAATATGCTTCAGCTAATAAGCACCACCTGTAGATAATAAAATCCTGTGTTCTGTTTTAAAGTACAATCTTTCTTTCTCTATCTGGTGTGAAATAGCTCAGGTACAGGCACACCCTGTGAATTCACCCATCCAGGTACAGAGTTCAAACTGTGTGTTCAAACAATGGCACAGACAGGCTTTCTAAGCCCAGCCATTTGAACAAACACATGATTAAATCTGAGTGAAACAGAAGTAGTTAAGGAGCCTTTAAATGTAATCCGCCTTTCAAATGTCTGCTTCAATGTTTTTAAGCTCGAAATAAGCATTTAATCAAGTCCCTCCCTTTCAACTTTCCATTTGCAGCAGCTCTTGCTTTATTACATGACTTTTTTATGAATTAATAACTTTTTTAGAACAATGTCTGTAAGTGTAAATTCTCCCACCAGTTTGTCCACCAAAAGCACCACAAATATATGAGAATTAATCAATACATGACTAGGTTTGTTAAAAAAAAAACTCATGAAAGTTGATTACATGAAGGAATAAACAGCAGTTCTATGAAAAGACAGGAAGTACCACCCTTATGACTAACTACATCTGAAGAGAGCAGCCAGATATACCCGGCTGCCATTGCCCTTCTAATTCCTTAACAAACACTCCTTTGTCCTGAGCACTAGTGGATTTATTCTGTGACACTCGGCAAGGGGGAAAAAATGCAAAAAATTCAGATTACACTGACTAAAGTCAAACACTGATAGGTGCATTAAGAACTTATGGTAAGAATAAAAAAAGGAATTAATTTTGAAGCATGTTCTGGAAAAACCCTTTCTTTCTTTTTGGGTAAAATATGACTTTATTACATTCATTAATTATTCACTCTCATGTCAGTCCAAACCTGTATGACTTACTTTCTTCTGTGGAAAACAATATATATATATATATATATATAGAAACTTTACATTTTGAATAATGTTGGTTACCAAATGGTTTTGGTCACAGAAGAATGTCATACCACATCAGGGTGAGTAAATGATGACAAAATATCCATTATTGGGTAGCCCTTAAATACATATTTGGGCCCCTTAATGCCATTGCATCAGACTTTTCCTTTTTTGAGATGCCTATGAACCTGATAAAATTTTCATTTATTTCCAATGAGAGCTATTTGAAGTAATGTGTGTTGAGTTGCAGACTCGGAGTGTCACAGGCTTTTATTTAATGAATAGCTGTGACTTCTAGTTCAACGCCCAGTGCTGATAGTGATAAGATATTGATAAGGAATAACGACACAGGACGATAATATAAAAACAAAGTCAGTGTTGAGGGATCGAGAAAGGGCAAACAGGACAGAAGAGGAAGTTACTGAGACTGAAAATGTTTTCTAGACTTTCTATACGGACAATGTATTTTTAAAAACACATTTCTGTACCTAAAATAGCTTTTATTTGTTCTATGTGAGTCACTATTAACGAATATCCGCGTTGGA
Source organism: Carassius auratus (assembly GCF_003368295.1). Lineage (NCBI taxonomy): Eukaryota > Metazoa > Chordata > Actinopteri > Cypriniformes > Cyprinidae > Carassius > Carassius auratus. Next base: position 22,164,614 of record NC_039247.1, on the reverse strand, counting down.
CTGAAGTGAGTCTGGAAAAGTTTCCGTTCAGAAAACAATTTAAAGAGACACTTATTTTCCCTGTGAAAACAGAAAATGGTTGTCAAAGTATATGCAAGTATATGCATTTTCATCTGAGCCAAAATCATGTTTTCGACTAAACATCAAAATATCTGAGTGGTCAGAACTGTGGCGCTCATATGGTTTATACAGGTTTGAGTTTGCAAGATGTCCTGAAATTCATTTTTTAAATAATACTTTTAAGACATTTCTAATATTACAAATATTTATATTGCAACTAACTTTGATTTATGCTGAAAAAAAAATATCATGGTTCCCACAAAAATATTAAGCAGCACACCTATTTTCAACTGTTAATGGGAAATGTTTCTTGAGCAGATTTCTGAAGGATCATGTGACATTGAAGACTATTACAGGAATAAATTACATTGTAAAACTATTAAAATGGAATGTATTTTTAAGTTGTAATTATATTTTAAAATATTACTGTTTTAATTGTATTTTTAATAAATTCAGTCTTTTTGGCTCTTAGACCAATAAGTAAATCTTAAACTCTTTTGTGTATAGGTGAAGACAGACAGATACTGGCATAGATTCATAGATACACCAAATTATCAAGGGGTGGATCTTTGAGATCTTCTGACCAGTCACAGGTTCTTGTCAAAGTCTAAATAGAAAACGGTCAGCTCAACTGTCTTTTTTCTTTTCAGCACCATTCTTTTTCCATCTTTTGTGTACATGGACAATAGTAACTCAAGCTCAGATGAGTTTTAAAGTCTGTTTAGAAGCACAGCGTTACACAAAATCTGTGACCGTGCACCCAATGCATCATGCTTTAGCCTACCCAATGATTGAAATGTCATTAAAAGCACACATGAAGTTCTTCATTACATGAAAAACAAATGGAGAGGTTTTGGAGCAAATAAAGCATGTTCATCAATGCTTTATTCCATACAACTTCCAAAAAGAAAGCCAGTCATATAGGTTTGGAACGACATGAAGGTGAATAAATAACTGATAATAAATAAAGAAGAATCTTCACTTCAGGGTAACTGCCCCTTTAAGAGAATGTGAAGTCATTGCTGGTGGAGTCCAAGTCAGCATGGTGACTTCTTCATATTCTTTTAGATATGCTAAACATCCCAAATCTAACATATGTCAGATGCAACTCCAAAAAGTCAAAATCACAGCAACAGTTGGTGAATTACTGGCTGTATGTGTGTAAAAACTGGCCTGGTTTTTGTCCTTATCTGTAAAGATGCACGATAAATACCGGCTGATATTTAATGCACATCTTGTCAGTAAAGCCGGTTCTGTAATCAGCTGTCAATCGCTACACGTGCGTGATTTCACCTGGAGCAGCATTTACTACACAGAGCCGTTGTTCGTAGAGATTCACCGCTCATTACAGAACTACAGAACAGATGCGCATTAAATATATTCTAGATATGTATCGTGCATCCCTACTTGTCTGAATGATGTGTCTCGCCGAGTGTGTAGGAGCAGGATAAAGACCATTAAGAGTCCGTTTACAGACTCACAGTTGCTACATTTATGACTGGTCACAGTTGCTACATTTATGACTGGTACAAAGCACAAAAGTCACACTCACTCAGCAAACCGAACAAACACTAACGCCACATCGCAAAACTGTTTAATAGTTTCCACCTCACTATTTTTAACCACTGAAACCTCTGTCAGCAAGCCAGCAGAGGAAGAGAGAAGTGTTCTCGGCCCGACTCTCTCTCACCTTGAAGTCCGCTGGTGTGAACGGACAGTCCAAGTCCAGCTCACTGTCAAACAAATCTTCATCCTCCAGAACTCTGTCCAGAAGACCCAACACCTCCTCTTCATCCTCCTCCATGCTGACGGCCGACCCCTCTCTCTCCTCTCCCTCCGTTTCACTCGCTGCTGTCCTTCCGTTCAAGTTTTGACCAGCCGCCTGTGACACATTGGTGCCTCTGCTGGAAATCTACCTCTTCTGTTTAGCGAGGATTTCTTTCTTTCTTTCTTTCTGGGACGGTAACGTGTTCTCCGTCTCGCACAAACACAGAAACAGCCACTTGCTTCCTCTCTCTCGTATACACACTTCAACCTCAAAAGGCCCGCCTCTGCGCGCGCGCACACACACACACAGGCTTGAGCTGCTGGCGTCCCGCCCCCTGAGTGAGCGCGCTTCTGTCTTCCTGGTGTGTGTCAATTCCGGCCGCACTGACTGTCCACCATTTTCCTTTCTGGCCTTAACAGGTCTCTTTCTAAGTTTCTTGCTCTGGTTGTTTAAGTACTATAAAAGGGATTTAAAACTGAATGAGTTTAAAAGCAGGTTCGATCATTAAGACAGTGGTTTTCAAGGTCTTCACACAGTAAAACAAAAACAGTAATACACCCCAAATCTGGGCACAGTGACCAACAATCACAAATTTGCTGTAATGCACTAGATTACTAATTTTAGCTAATAAAATGTACATGCACTTTACATATTTATGAATTATTCCATGCCATTTTTTAGAGCAAACAGTGTGTTTACACTGAAAATTCAAACACAAAGTGCACTTCAAATACCCAAAAGATACACTTTTTTAACTAAAAAAAAGCTAGCTACACACTTTTATTAGTCAGTTACTTTACTCAAGACAAAAAAAGCACTGATTTATGTAATACAGTGACTTAATTTCTTAAGAGTAAATTCATTGGTGGATTAATTGAATGTTAAATGGTCAATTAAATTATATAAATGATAACAGTTTCATGTATTTAGGTCTATTTTTGTTTTATCAGTCAAATAACTCGCAGACTAGTATGAATCATTCATGGAGCACCAGTATTAAGAATCAACGGTATGTCAACTTTTAAACATGATCATTTGTGTTGTTCAGTTATTATTCTGTCATCTGGAAAAGAATTTTGCTCAGTCGGGCTGGATAATATTGTGAAATATTATTACAACAACGGTTTTCAATTTTAATATATTTGGAAATGTAATTTATTCCAGTGATGGCAAAGCTGAATTTTTACTCCAGTCTTCAGTGTCACGTGATCCTTTAGAACTGCTACTCAAGATGTATTATTATTATTATTATTATTATTATCATTATTATCAAGGTTGAAAAGAGTTGTGCTGTTTAATATTTTTGAAAGGAACTGTAATACTTTTTTTCAGAATTTTGATGAACAGAATGTGTTACTTTCTTTCTCTCTTTCTTTCTTTCTGTGCAGGTTGGTAGTGTATGGTACCAAGAAATTGCTGGCATTTATTATTTTAGGGGGTTCCCTGGATCAGACAAGGCGGACAAACCCTCCTCTACCAGATGTAAAGCTCTCCTGTACTCCAAGTAATGAAACTCCACACATCATTGAAATACACTCTCAAAACACATTACAGTCATCAACTCTTCATGATATGTTTTAAGGTAAGCTGGTTTTATAGATTCAATCATTTAATAAAGCTAAAAAAGTGTGTGAGACTGAGATCAAAGTCTGGTTAACCAAACAGCTCCACCCATACTTCTGACTGATCACACCCAAGCAAAAGTGACATTTATTTTGTCAAGCTCTATTATTTTTTGTTCGCTCACCAGAATGACATAATTTTGTTTAATATATATAAAAAGCTTATGTTTGTAAAATGGCACAGCTTTTTAAATATCTGAAAGTACACTCTTAAAATGTCAGTCAAGCATTATAATATGATATTATGATAATCAACCATTGTTTAATGATAGAACGTTAGTAATTAGAATTAAACCTTGGTAACCATGTATGAATGCATATTAGTCATTATAACTGGACTTGGGACCGGTGGGGGTTCTTAAGATTTTAATGGTCATTCAGTGTTTCTGTAAAAAAAAAAAAAAAAAAAAAGTGTGTGTTTATGTGTGTGTGGGGGGGGGGGATGGGGATGTTGTAACTAACAAAAATAATTAATAATATTAATAATAATAACAATAATAATATATTCTACTAATACCAATATAAAACGCATTAAGGATAAGGATTAATGAGCTGCTGGGTTCATGAATATTAACCATGTCTGCATTTGCTCAAACCAATTTGCTGAAATTAAAACAGGGGTGACAATAGGTAATCGTCAGCCAATGAGATTGGTATTTATGCATTTGTTCCGCCCCCACAACCAGAGAAACTGAGAGTATCTAATGGTGGTTCATAAAATAATTCCAAATAAATTTCATTATTTTGACAGGATTTTTTTTTTACAACATTTACAACAAAGCATATTGTGTCAATTCTGCATGGTGTGTAAGACTCTCTCTCTCTCTCTCTCTTTGTGCCTGTGTGAGAAGTTCTCAGCAGTGACAGCTAGTCGTGCACTTTCACACTAGAGTTTACGGTACGTCAAATACAGGTCCATTGAGATGCACTGAAAAATAGCACAGATCTCTTGATGGAAAGCGAAACTCTCAAGAGCTCATTCAGAGTGTTCGGTGGGTGACAATATATCTGTGTCCAACCTATACTTGGCTTCCAACTCACACACTGGCGAGTTAAATCGGAGAATTTATTAGTCAATGGCTAATGTTAGACATCATTTAGTCAGAGTGAAGATTTAGTCACATATACAAGTGATTTACTGGCATTGTTTTAAGTTGCAGTAACAGGTCCCCCGAATCCTTTTTTGGAGTGTACATAGAAGTCAGTGAGGAATCCCTGAAGATGCTCATCTACGGCTCAAAAGAGGAACTAGAATCAAGCACCACAGCAAATGATGGCATAATAGTTTAGTGTTCTGGGCTTCTCTTTTTCTTACAGAACTTCAATACACTGACTGACACAACATTAACCAACAATGGGAACTGATATAAATAAAATGCCAGTCGAGGTCTCATTCATTTGCTGTAGTGAGGCGAGTGAAGAGCTGAAAGGCCTCTGCTCCGTAAGAACAGCACTGATGTCAGAGGAGGTGATATATGGTCTCTGTGCAGTGGTTAGATCAGGGCTCCTCAGCGCTGCCCACACAAACAGACCCTCTGAGAAACTCTATATAGGCCAGAGGCGGCAGAAAAAACACACCGCATTTCTCATGAGCAAACTGTCTGTGTGCTTCTCCATATGTTGGCTGCCCAGACAGTTAATAACTTAATAGATGCCTTCACTTTCTGAAGGCGCCATGAAGTGGAATGATCCAAAACAAAATCAAGTTTTAGATACAAACATGAACATTTAGTGACTTGTAATGCTTATTCCTCAGCAGAATTAAATCACACAAAAAATTACTTCCTTTAGCTGACATCAAAGCCCATTTTTATGCACGGGATTGTGGGATATCATAGTGGAGTGGAACAATGCATACACAAACTATGTGGCCTATTGAAGATTGTCTAGGAGATCTCTTAATAGTTAATGCAGTTATCTCATTTATGCCTTAATGTCTTCCTATACCTTTGCATACAATATATATAATTCAGTTTCCTGACACAGCCTTTGGTAATGGAGCAGAACTACAACAGCACAAACACTGTGAGGAAGCACTTCGTCTGCTCTTCCACTAGATGGGGATGCGGTTTTAAAAGCTTGATCCTGGCCACACACACATCACTATCAATGTCAACATCTTAACACTAATTATCTGTGTCACACAATGGAAACAGTCATGCATGTTCATAATGGGTGCAAACATGTGACAAACACGAACACCTCAATGTCAATTTAATATCTGAACTGCACATTATAAATGCCCAAATATACTCATCATTACAGGATTATGAGATGCGTCATGACACTTTAATTTATAGAAATAATTATTACTTGCCATTTCAATATTACATTTTTGACTGGAAATTGTGCTTGTGATTTCTTTCTGTAAAATGAATGACAGTCAGTTTGGTATTTTATTATTGTTTTCATTATGTAAATATTTTTGTAAGCCAAGCCCTGGTTTATCTCATGAGATTTTAAGTTATATTTCAGTCTTTCAAAAACATTCATGGTTCTCTGATATTGCTTAATGATCACATGACATGCAGGTAAAATCAAATATAAAAAATGTCATCATTTTGTCATGTTTTTTTATTTCCAAATGATTTATTTTAATTTTACATTTATTATGATAGAACTCTCGAAAACCCTAAAGCTCCCTCATGAAACCAAGAAACCCTGATCTAATGCAATGACATTCTTACAGATTTCAGAGTCCAAATTATTTGCGCAATTATTTCATTTTTATCTGCACATGTTACTTTTCCACAGGAAAGCACCAGGGCTTCATATTGTTTTGGCATTAGGGCACTGCATTATACTCAGTATTCTGAGACACACCAGGTGAGAATGGACTCAGCAGAGCGTTTATTTCATTGCCTACAGCTATGAAAGGGATTTGGCAAAACAACCACACTGTTATTTGTCATGTCAATGAAGCACACCCATGTGAAAGTGAAAGCCATGAAGAGAGTGATGCTGACATTTACAACAAAAGCTGGCAATAAGACACACTGAAGTTCCTTAGACCTCCTTGGCCCACTGCAATCTCATGGTCTGTGAGGAATCAATGCTCTCAGATTAAAGGTGAATTGTGTCACAATGTTCTCTGTGACCGCCATTAAGATAAAATAAAAAGTGAAGTGACGTGAGATCAAATATGGTGAGCCATACTCAGTTTTCTGTGCACACACACACGTGAACACACACGCGAGTCGGACTGCCATATTGTTGTGGCGCCTGGGGAGCAGTTGTGGGCTCGGTGCCTTGCTCAACGGTCTCACCTCAGTCGTGTTATTGAGGGTGGAAGAGAGCGCTGGTTATTCACTCCAACCACCAACAATTCCTGCTGGACACGTGACTCTCTGAGACTCTCTAACCAATAGGCCACAACTGCCTAACATAATATATTGACACGACAACAGATCCCACACATTTACACACCATGGCTGTGACACGCTATAAAACTAATCCTAAAAATAGTGTTTTTGTCATTTTCATATTCTTTGTGTATTATATAATCTCAAAACACTACAGACAATCCATCACTCTTAGGCCGAGGCTGTGTCCAGCTAAAAAAAACGACAGGTGCTCTGCTGAAAACCCTAGCTGTGAGTGTTTTTTCAGCTAAGATGCTTTGGTTGCTATGCTACTGAATACTGGCAGAAGTAATGTGGCAGACACATCGGGAATGAAATATTGCAAGCATTATTTTTCATATTAATATTCGTAGTAGTCAAGGTATCACATATATTACTCCGAGACAAGCAATATTATCTTCTCCTCCACTGTTGTTGAGCCATAGTACAAGGAGGATGTGACAGTTGATCAGAGGTGTTTGCCCCACCCCTAAAAAGTGATAGTGATGAGATCTGCATTTTACCCAAAGTTAAACATTCTCTCGGCACAGAGGGAAAAAAAAACACCCAAGCGCACAGTGTGCATTGTGAAAAAGACGTTCGGCCTGGCATTTAAAAAACGTAAAATATGTTAGCCTCAGGGAAAAAAAAAACTCTTTGGTCGATACGTGGACTTAAAGCAATAATTCACCCAAAATTAACATTCTGTCATCATTTATTCACCTTTATGTTATTCTAAACCAGTAACTGACTTTAACTTAACTTACTTCCATTCTGAAGAATTACCTATATATATATATATATATATATATATATATATATATATATATACTTAAGGCTCCAAAGATATGTTTACCTGCAGCATGTTAACTGACCACTTAATGACTGTTTCTTCTAATTCAAAGCAGACACACAAACACTCAAACATGCAGTCGTACCCCCAACAGTAGCCCTTCTGGTGGCGTGGGTGAGATGGCCTCTCCATCCTGTCCCCGTGCGCAGAGGTGAGGGGACATGGTGGGCGACTCGTCGATGAATGGCATGGTCTCTGAGCCATCCTGAGACTTCCTGTCCTCTGCAGCATCTCCCTCATAGCCATCAGTGTTGTAGTTGAAGTCTGGGGGGAAAAACAGAGGAGTGTAAGATAAGGGTTTCCCAAACACTTCCCCATGTTCCACTGTGAGAAAACATGCAGTCCTGCCTCAAACTCCACAGGGTAATGCAATGTTGAAAGTGCTACACAGTGTTTACATTCTTGAGAACAATCAATCCACAAATGGTCTGTGCCAAACATGGAGTGTGTTTCATAGTCAATCAGCAAATAGAGAAGAGGTCGGAAACCCAGGATATGATTGACCAGGTCTGTAGGACATGGTGGGAAGAGGTAGCGGGATATAAGTGGACATCTTTAAGATGCTGTAATGCAGTATTACACCAGCTGATGTGGCTGACCATGCAGTGGGTAAGAAAGTAATTTATCAAAGTTCTGCCAATATTAAAGATCTAAAGCAGAAACCAGCAGAGGAGCAGAACATTTGAACTTTCTAGTGTACAACCATCCATTACTTAGTTACACAAATAAATAATTGCTTCACTAAATGACTAGACTAAAATCGCAGCTTCGCAATAGAATTAACAAAAGTTAATGCATTTTCACTTGAATTTAAGTTAGAATCAAACTCCTAATTTGATGTTTATTAATATTTAGTAAGGTAGTTGTTAAGTATTGGGTAGGATAAGGGATGTAGAATATGGTCATGCAGTATATGTGCTTTATAAGTACTAAAAAACTACTAATAATAGGCGTGCTAATAAGCAACTAGTTAATAGTGAGAATTGGTCCCTATACTAAAGTGTTATGAAACATGCTAATAACGCCTGCTTAATACTGTATGCTAAAACATGTTAGTATTAAAATATGCTAGCTCTGTGGTAAAAATTCTAGCAACTCGTAGAAAAATGCTAAAATATTCCAGAAGCATGCTAAACATGATAACATCATGACACAACATGTTACAACATTAGCAACATGATACAATTACATCATACTTAAACTAAACTTTAAGAGCACAAAGAGGAGCAAAAATGTCCTGTTAAAGTGTTTATGAGTTTGACAGTATTCACTGGAGACGCTTCTTCATTAAAATGGGAGACGCAGTGTGTTTGTGTCAAGAAAACACTCCCACATGGCCAGAGACTGGCACATAGACAAAAGACCTCCTTGACAACCCAAACCGAGGGGCGGGGCCAGCTCGTCTGTCACCATGGTTGTTACCGTGACTACCAATGATAACCAGCAGAGTAACAGACTCAACTTGGTAACAATGCCGTGAACCTTTCCATTTGAAAACACACACATTGTGAGTCACAAAGTGATACTGTATGTCAATCAATGCACAAAGAAGCAAAGCAAATCAAATACAATAAGGTACAGTAAAATTAATGTTTGTTTTATTTATTTCAAGTAATCTCTTTTCAACTTTCATCTTTTACTACAGTTAGATAATCTAACTGGTAGATGTATATGCATGTGAGCCTGTTTACACATTAATAAGTGCTCAAAGTGGTTAGTCATTAAGACAGCAAAGGAAATAACAAGGGATGCACAAAAATGGGTTGAATGTGGGTTGAATATGAGTCATATCCTTTTTTCCTACAGCACACTCAGACGGGTCAAAATGACCTGCGCTGACCAGAGCGCTCACTGCTGCAGGTCACATTCATTTAGTGCTAATGTGAACTCACAACCCCAATGTTACTGCCATCATGCTTGCTTTCATGTCTTATATAGATTTGGTCCACAATAGGTAATCCCTTATATATCTATATAACATTACAAAGACACCAGTCGCAAGGTTAAGGTGAGGTGTGTGCACGGGGATGTGGTGGACTACCCTTTAGTGCCTGTTACTATTACATTTCAGGGGAAAACGCATAGAATGAAGGTGGTGGTTAATTCCCACCTTAGGCATCCGCTGATTTTGGGGACAGATTGGCTAGTGTTTAGACAATTATTGGGGGTTTTGTGTGCAGGTGCTTCCTGGGAGATAGGGCTAGGATACGGAGCAGCGGTTGAATGTTTTAATTGCATGTAAAAATTTATGGTTCGTAAGTTTGTGAAGGAGGACAGCAAAAATTGGTATAACTGGCTTGAGCCCCTGTTGTTGGTGGTGCGGGAGGTCTCACAAGCCTCCACAGGGTTTTCCCCATTTGAGCTTCTCTATGGTCATCAGCCCGACACTGGATTTAACCAAAGGGAATTGGCAGATCCCCTTATTGCCATTATCTAAGCAAAAAACAGCCTTCACATTGCCATCTGGATTATACCAATTTGATACTCTTCCATTTGGTTTGTTTGGGGTCACGCCACCTTTAAGCATCTCATGAACAAGATTCTCTGGCCACATAGCGCGTACAATGTCTCGGCGACATCATTATACACAGTAATGATTGGCAGCGACACATGGAAGGAACATCTGCGCACTGTCCTGAGATCGCTAAGGTAGGATGGACTCACATCAAGCCCATGGAAATGTGCAATTGCCCATGTATAGGTACGGTATCTGGGCTTCCTCTTGGGACATGGGCAGTTGCATCCCCAAATTGATGAGAATGCTGTGATTGCGGCTTGCCCGAGTCCCAAGACCAAAAAGGAGGTAAGACAGTTCCTGGGGCTGGCAGGGTATTATAGTAGCTTTATTCCTAGTTATTTGGAGCTCACTAGCCCACTGACTGATCTCACTAAAAAATGAAGCACCAGACCCAGTCTAGTGGACGGAGCTGTGCCAACAGGCCCTAACCAAGATAAAGGCTGCCCTGAGCAGCGGGCCACTCCTACACTCTCCTAATTTTTATCTCACTTTTTTTGCAGACAGAGGCCTGGGTGTGGTCCTGTCCCAGCTGGTCAGAGGAGAGGAACGGCCAGTGCTGTATCGGAGTCAAAAGCTCTCAAAAAGAGAGACCAGATACAGCTATTTTGAACGAATCTTTAATGTGACTCGGGAAAAACAAGTCATTTCGGGGATTGATTCGTTCAGTCATGAATGCTCAAATAGAGGATTTAGTTCACCTGTTACGGATCTTCGGGATTGAGACCTTCGTTCATCACATGACAGCCCCATAAGGTTTAACCAATGCAGTCTGAGCCGGAAAGAGAATTGATTAGTTCCTTGGGTTTGAGTCGTTCATCACGTGACAGCCCCATACCCTAAACCTATGCTGTCTGAGCCGGAAAGAGACTTGATAATTATAACCAACTCTTCATTATCTATGTTACTACATTCAGTGTTATGGAAAAGAACCAACATGACTGAAATTCACACATATAACTATGCACCCGTTTCTAAGGAAATTAATTCCTCTATCCAATGCTGTGACATCACGTGACAAAAGAACGAAAAACCTGAGCAATCGAAAGGTGAACTAATCAATTCTCTTTCCAGCTCAGACTGAATTGGTTAAGTTGGGGGCTGTCACGTTATGAACGAACGTCTCAATCCCGAAGACTTGTCAGATAAGAGGTGAAGTGAGATAATAATAGACTAAAGACCCAGGTAAATCATGAATATTTCCAGCAGCTCATCAATCCGTATTACATTGTATATTGTTAGTATGGTAGTAGAATTAGTAGTAGTATTATCTTTTAATAATAGTTAATATGATCTATTACTATTTTTTTTTTAGATAAACCCTCAATGACCAAAAATATCTTAAGCAATACCACCAGTCTTAAGGTCAGTTAAAATTTCAAATATGGATTCTTACATCGTTATCATGTTTTAGTTCTAAATCACTAAAGTTCTATCATTAAATAGTGCTTAATACCATAATATAATGCTTGAGCGACTGATTAAGAAGCTAAGATTTAAGAAGCTGTGCCATTTTACAAAGATAAGCTGATTGGAATCACGTGTGTGTGTGTGTGTGTGTGTGTGTGTGTGTGTGTGTGTGTGTGTGTGTGTGTGTGTGTGTGTGTGTAAAATAGTATATCAGTGGGTAAACTAAAAATTTTACTAGCCCATAGCGATTATATTGCAAAGGTGTGCGTAGAGGGTTGTCAAATGAAAGAGTTCAAGTAGGTTTCATAGTGTTTCCCATACATTGGGAAATATCGAAACTGACCACCACAAACAAAAGGCTTTGACTTTGTTGAATAAACATGAGCACTATACGTGTCAAAGTCTAGACGAATGAAAATGAATGTATAGTCAAATTTTTTTATTAGCATGTTTTGTTGTTTCCTTTGTACCGAAATAGTTACAGGGAACCATGGATTTTCACTGTTATTGGCACCGAATACTAAAATTTGGTACCGTGACAAAACTACATAGGACATTCAGTCTAGTAAATACTCTGATAAGATGGATGCAAATGGATGCAACTGCCAAAATTTAGACTTTAAGACAAAAAAGCACAGCACAAGTACACACACACACCCTGTCACTTAAACACACATTTTATCGGTCTTACTTTGAGGTGAAACGATGGATCGCAGGACGCATACAGCCTCAAAGAAGAAAGCCATGTGAACGCTATCCTAAACTTTACAAGGTTCACACCACACCGTTCCAACTTATCTTATCAGAGGAACAATACACGCACCATGGGGATGTAACAAACAGGAACCTTTGAAATGGTTTTATTAAAATATATGGAAATTCAATTCAAGGTAAATAAGAGGCTGAGCTGAATATGAAAAAATGCTTTATAGTTCAACAGACAAAATGGACAGCAACACATTAAGTTTAGGTATTGGGTTGGATTAGGGATGTAGAATAAGGCATTGATAAGTGCTTAATTAGTACTAATAAATGGCTAATGTTCGAGTTATATGCATGCTATTAAGCAACTATTTAAGTGACTCTAAAATAAAGTGTTACCAAAAAAAACGACATTGTTTTTGTTGCTTTAAACCCATGTGTCCTTGTAATTTAATAGAACCCAAAATTTTGTAACCAGGAAAATTTCACAATTCTCTATTCCAATTTTGATCATCACAGCTAAAACTACTAGCTAACTAATAAAACATAATCAAAAACAAGTAAATAAAATGAGAAAAAATATACAAATAACAATAGCAACAGCACAAATAACTATAATATAATACAAATTTGGTTAATGGCGCTTTAAATTTTCGGGTAGGTCAATCCGTGTTTAGGTAAGAAATAGGCTACTACAAAAATTGAATGATGTAATCATGAAAAAAAACGGCATAATCTACACTGTATAAATTAAAAATAAAATAAAAATATAGAATATAATACTTTTTAAAGCTTCAAAAAATCTACTCAGGCAAGAGCAGTGAGTGATTTTTTTTCTTTAGTCTGATTAACATGAACAGCAGCAGGTAAATTATGCAGCTGTCACTTTAAGACCGAATGCACGGATCTAATATACTGAAACGTATCAGATTTTCTCTGAACTGGTTACCTTCACTCAAGACATAAGCAGAATCTGTCAAATTAGATTTTAAGCTATTGTTCCAAGTGGACAAGGAGAAATATTCAACTAGGCGTTAACAGTAAAAGGCCTGTAATAGTTGTTTACTGTCCTGCTTTCCATAATAGCAGCCGGCCCGGTCGCAAAGGTCAACAGTTCAGTCTTTGTGCTGTGCTGCATGAAAGAGCTGTCTTACCACTACATTGCCCTGTTAAAACACACCACGTCAACACTGATTACTGCCCGAGCCTTTCATGAGATGAATAAAATGAAACGCACACATCTGCCTAGTGTCACACCATGCTCCCTTTCAGAGACATTACTAAATAATCTGCTATTTAAGTAATAAAGCGAAAAAGGCCATGCAGTATACATGCATGTTTACCATGATCAAGGAAAATATGGAAAGATCAGGGATTTTCTAGAATTTTTTTTCAGGGGAACAAATCATTATGAAGGCTTTATAAGCCAGTCTCAATCAAAATGATTATTTGCAAAACAAAGTATTTTTTCAAACATTTATTTAATTCCTATCTATCAAGAGTGCCTATATTTAAAATATACATTTGTTTACTTGACAGATTCAACTATTCACTTATGATTTAACACCCTGCACACCGTGCTCACAAACTGCCAGCAAATTTCTGCTTTAATTCACAGACTGAAATAAAACACTCAGGAGGACACATTAAACCATGTGTCATTAATCACATGACCTGCCCGAACACCACTGTGTCGACTGCATTTTGCATTTAAATGGGTAAACGGTTTTGTGTAAAGAGAGACAGGAAACACTTCTAGCTATGCAAGCAATATTGTGTAAAAACAAAAATAATGTGAAAATATTATTACAGAATAACAATTTTCTATTTGAATATATTTTAAAATGTAATTTATTCCTGCGATGGCTAAGCAGAATTTAACAGCCATTACTCCAGTCTTCAGATTCAAATTATCCTTCAGAAATCATTATACTATGCTTTTTTATAAAAATCCCTTAATTCGCAAAAAAAAAAAAAAAATCCTTGAGGTGGTTTTTCACTTGTGTGAAAAAGGGTTGATGCGATTAATGGGAGATGGAAATGCAAATTCCTCCAAGCGCATCAAAAAAAGTCATGTGACTTTGCGCTATGGGACGGCAAAACCTGACTAACCAACAGGCCGATCTCATTCCAAAGCATCTGAAATGTTATGCTTATTCAGCAAAGTCTGTCATCAAAGTATTGCTGTATAACTGCCCTTCCAGAAATCACTTACACAACCTCATTCCCAAACAGCAATGTCCACCTCCAAAAGCGTTGACCACATTCACTGTGTTTCTACTGCTACTTCTGAAGCACAAGTAATTTATTATATATGAAAATTATTCTATTCTCCTACTTTTCTTAGTGATTTATAGTGCCAGTTTATCAGGAAGTGATGATTTTGTTCGCTTTTGACTTGTTGGATGAAAACAATGCTTGTTTGCAAATGTTTTAGGCAATATTTCAGTTTTGCACATACATTGGGGGACGAAGTTAGATTTAGCTTTAGATGGCACACCTACAGCCTGCCCATTGATCATTCACACAGCATACTGCACACTAAAATAGCAATGAAGAAGTCTGTATGTTTTACTTTCTGGTGAAAGGTCTACATACATTGTCCTAATTTGTTTATTGTTGTCTACCCAACATTCACTGAGATATCATTCAAATCAGACACCATTTTGTTGTACAACAGTCTATAATTGTGGTAACATCGATTTCAGATTCACTTCCAGACAGTCCTTGGACAGAATAGGCTACAGTGTGCACCAGACTCTATGCCAACAATCAAAAGTCTGTCTCCAGCCAAACCTGGGCTGAATTAGCAAGCATGAACCTAAAATAGAATAGATCCCAGCAGGAATCATTCATCATTAGGTCTCTAGTCATATAAACAGCTGCTAAGAAGAAAATAAGCCTGATTGAACATGCTGTTGATAGCCGAAAATCTAATGTAAACACTGTATATTTAGTAGCCAAAGACAAGTATACTTTGACCCAATCTGAACAGCTTCAGATTAAAAGCAGTGTAAACGTTATATAATAATGGAAGATGCGCAGAAATGATAGAACAGACGAGGAATTTTCCATAAAATCTGACATGGTAAACCAGTGATAGTACTTAATGAGCACCGCTCGACATGTTCAAGACCCCATGAAATTGTAGAATCTCGCACATTTTTAGTACATGTCTGTTCTAATCCAAATAGTGTCCTCCCGAGAGCAAAACATTTTAGCAGATGCTGTTAAAAGAGCAGTGTCTGTAAAGGGTGGCGATTCTTTGTCGATTTTGAGTTAGTTGTCAGTAGACTACGGCTCTGTGTAGTCACTGCCGCTGCACCTGAACCAGTGTTGCCAAGTCTGCAGTTGTTTTTCATGTCCGCGGGTCAAAGCGACCCCAATACAAATAACGTGATATTTAGCCCCTAAAATGTGAATTTTACCAAGACAACGGGGAACCTTCTGGAAGCGCGATTGTTCTAGTTTTGGACTAGTTTTAAGAAGCAACTGGGCAGGATTTGTTGTGAAAACCTGGCAACCCTGATCTGAACGCACGTGCTGGAGATATACTTCCAATTACAGGAGTGCCTTTACTGATGAGATGTGCATGAAAATCATATTCGATTTTTTGCACAGCCCTATCCAAAAGTATCTTAACCAATAACGTGCAGGCATTGTACATAATCGACCAATCGTGGCCCATCCCTTTTCCCAAAATTATAACTTTCGAGCAATCACACAATACAAACACACCCTCATTAGACATTAAATATACCAAAAGACTACACATCTTTGAGTCTAGTCTAATGAATTCAATGATTCTGACCACCCTGCCGCTCACACACGTACTCTAGGAAGATGACTGTAATCAGAAGGACTAATTTTTACATTTCCTCTGGAGGAAGGGAAAGAGACCGGACAAGACAGACAAATCTGCACATAGGCAAAAAAAATTAACAAAAAGGCAGAACATAATTGTGTTTGACGATGAAGAGTTTGACAGATACTTCAGTGAAGAATGTGAAAGAAAGACCTCAACAGATAAAGATGTATTTTAACTTAACTGGCACACATCAGATTTTCAATATAAGTAAGTGTTTCCTGGTTTCTCTGAGGGCTGATGTTGAGCAGTGGCTCATTTCTCCACTGTAATGGAGAGACTGTGAGGATGCATGTCTGATTCACACATACATCCCACCCAGTCGACAAGATGATGGATGGGCAGCAGATACACACTCACACACACACACACACACATCACCCATGTTAAAGTGGCCGACTTAAATGTCATGTCATAGGAAATTCATTTTAGTGATGCAATTAAATGTAAGGTCTTCGACGGCCTCCGACCCCGTGCTGGGCTTCTGCTGTTGGTGTTATTTGTTCATGTGTTAAACAGAGCTCCAAATAAATGGATCTCAGCAGCAGGACTCTGCTGTGTTTGAAGAACGGCTGTAATCTGATTTTCTGAGTGATGATTAGTCCCACTGCTGTAAAGCCCACAACACAGTTCAGAGGGGATCTGAGATCACACTTTTGCCTCTCCACACTGATCCCAGCATGAGCCAAGAGAAAATAAAAAATTCATTCACAAGCTCCTTATGCAGCGCTCCCTTCTGAAGAGCTCTCGGAGCTGCTGGCGTTTAATTGTTAGTGTCATTTGTGTCTTGTTGAATGTTTGATTTGTTTAATTTTATTTTAAATTATAGAATTTTTTATTTTTATTTTGCATTTTTATTTTGTACTTTATTTTATTGTTTGTACTCTTTGTGTTAAAAATATAGCATCTTTAAAAGACCATATATTTTTATCTTTTATTTTGTGTTTTTTAATTTTATTGTTTTGTTTTATTTTTCGGTTTCATTTTGGTTATTTTTTTTGTTTTACTGTTTTGTTTTGTTTCAATTTTATTTCATCCCAATTCACATACTAATACTATGTCCATAAAAAGTACAGTATGTACTCATCTGAAATAAATGTACATACTTTTGAGTGTGTAGCAGAAGATTAGGCAAGTTTTAGGACATATTTGCATCTTTAAACGAAAGTTCTGTTGCATATAAGTACATGTTTCCTTTCACTATAAACTGGACTCACAACCATGTCTTAAAAGTTACAATCAGAGAACTGTCCTCATGTTTTTGCATAATGATGCATTAATAAAAAATAATGGACATGCATATCACCTATAAAATATTTAATCTGCAATGTTGTTGCAGATTAAATATTTTTCCACCAGGAAAAATATTTATTAATAATTAATCAAATCTAATACTATTATCTAATACTAATAACCATTGGATCTGCACATCCACCCTGTTTCTAGTTTTTCACATTTTTCCTTTATTTGTGTTTGAAGTTCTGAACCGAATCCACCAAAGCCACAGTAGGTTGTGGGCAATATTAGCCATGAAACGGTGTATGAATCTGCACCTCATATATCCACGGGAAATAATAATAACTCCATCCGGGTCACCTTAGGATAATAATTTCAGAATGCTACAATTTGGAGCACACTAACTCTAATTTTGAATATTATATATGGTTAATAGCATTTATTTGGTTTTGTGTCTGACAGCTGATGCTTTTATCCATGTTACATCGTATGCAAAACAAAACATGCCAATAAAGTACTTAGATATTCAATTTGAAATATATAGTCAGGAGGAGGAAAAAAAAGAGAGAGGAGGAAAATGAGAGTAATGTCCTTCCTCAGCACTTTTATGCAACTGTTCAGTAGAATTACGTAATCTTTTCCAAACCTCTCTGGCTTACTATTTCTGCACTTCTAGATTTTTAACCCTGTGGAAATAAGAGGCAAGACTAATATCTTTGTGTGTGTGTGTGTGTATGTGCGTGTGTGTGTGTCAGAGAGTCTCATCTGGTGACAATTATATAGAGGGCACAAGGGGTATCACAGTGTTTCTTCAGGGACATCATTAGGAAAAGAATGAGGAAGAAATGAAGAGAAGACATGGATTTTGTAAAAAAAGAGAAGCCATGATTACAGTATTAGATTCAAAACTAGATATTTAAATTTTCCACAATCTCAAATATCCAATCACTTAAAAGGTAATAGCACATCTCTTCCAGGCTAAACAAAACTCTGCAAGGTGATTTAAATGTGTTATGATCCTCTCTTTACAGAAAATAAAAGATGCCAAAACACTCTCTCCATAGCACAAGCATTGCAGGAAGAAGTTTCTTCAAGCTTGAAAAACAGTAATAGTTATGCTTGCCTACGAAAAGAGAAACAAAATGAGAGAAGGGGTAGAGAGAGAAAAAAAGTGTGGTGGTGACAGACTGTTTTGCCATCTGTTCTTTTCTGTAAAGATGAGACCATAACACACACACAAACACACGTTTGTTTTTTGTGAAAAGTGGGGACATCCCATGGGCGTAATGGTTTTTATACTGTACAAACTGTATATTCTATCGCCCTTCACCAACCCAAACCCTCACAGGAAACTTTGTGCATTTTTACTTTCTCAAAAAACTTATTCTGTATGATTTATAAGTGTTTTGAAAAATGGGGACATGGGTTATGTCCTCATAAGTCACCCTCTCCTTGTAATACCTGTGTCATACCCATGTCATTATACAGAGTTGTGTCCTGATAGGTCACAAAAACAAGAGCACACACACACACACACACTTACCTCACCAAACAGAGCACAAATATCAGTTCACTTACGACTTTAGTAATCGATACAAACACTGTATTGAGGTCACTCAATGCCAACGGCCAAAACACACACACACACACACACACACACACACACACACACACACACACACACACACACACACACACACACACACACACACACACACACGCTCCTTAACACATGAGCTGTAGTGGCAGAGAATATTCCAATCAGTGTCACCATCCCAGCGTTAAATTGGAATTCCTCTCCGTGGAAGCATCTCATCTGAGGAGCCAGAAGCTGTTTCGTAGAACAGACACATATATTTTCCACACATCATCATTTCATTCACTTTCTCTTTATTTCTCCCTTCATTCTTAGTCCAGGACACAGTGATAAGTATGGCTGAGTATAGGAGGCTGATGAAAACATGTCATCAAGGAAACCTTATCTAACTGGCTGACATTAACATGGTTCTGTTCGAAAGCATGAGAGTGACTTGAGATCGTCTTGAAAGCATTAGAACTGAGCATGATAAACAAATGAGTAACATTTTACACCACATGCCATGGTTTTTCAGCAAAGCTGTTCATAAAGTTGATGAAGTGTTTAGAGTTGTGCTCATTTCTTCAACTAATTGTTCTAATATCACCTCGAAGATCATCAATATTCTTTAGTTTTAGTAACAACCACACAATCTTAGGCTAAACTGGACAAAAACAATAGAAGAGGTTATCTGCTGATCTCTAATACCACAATAATAGCCAGAGATTCTATTTTTAAAAAAAAATAAAATAAAATAAAAACAACCAATTTTTTGTCAATATTAAAGAACTTGGCTGGGTCTTGCAAAGTTGCTCTTAACAAGCAGAAAAGGCTGAACCTCATGCAGAGAGATTTAAGAAGATCTGAAATGTCAAGGTGCTTGAGTCTCTACTGCACTTCAGACTGCATTATTAAACACCTGAACACATGAGAGGAGAAGAGAGAGAGAGAGAGAAAGAGTCAAGGGTGAATGGAGTGTTACTCAACTGAAAACAAAAAGCTCAGTTTTCACTCTGCTTATTAAAGTGAAGGGTTGTTTTGACTTATACATAATTAAAACCATTGTGTTCGTTCATTGTAAGTTAACAATGGAGTACTGGTTATTTCCCTAAAGCAACAGACTGTTAGCTATTAAAGATGGTCGCTAGCCAGCTTCACTGAACATAGTGCCTTCTGTCTAATAATCGTAATAAGCTTTGTCCTTTGTCATTTTTGATTGGAAACAAAAGTCTGAGCTTTCAAATTCTATCAGTTGTATCAGAAAATTCAAACAATAAATGTTGATTTGATCCTTTTTAATATGGCATGACAGATCGCTGTAGCCTACACAGTTTGAGCAGCTCTTGAACTGATGATCTCTTGCGCTTTACTACTAGTTGTAGCATGAAACAAACATAAAACTTCAAAAGGAATGTTGAAAGAAACCGCACAACTTACTGAAATAATGTCTCATCATGTAATGATGTTACATATTCATAATATTTTTACTAAGCTGTCGTCTTCATTATTTAATGTATGTTTGCATAAATCTGCCATGAAAAAAAGTTTTCACTACAGTTTAAGATTTCAATACACAACTCAATTTGATGTAACTAAATTTATATAAACATGAACTCACAGACTATTACATAAGCTTATTTTCAGTTGCAGTTTACAGCTAATCAAAAACTTGAAATTTGGTTTCTGTATTTTGCTTAAAATAATATAATTTTATAATAACTATAATTTCAGTGCATCACTAACAAACAATTGAATCTTTCTTGAATGCACATAAAATAAACACACGTTTAAAAATCACTGAAAAACAATTCAGTATTTTTCTTATTTAAAGCTAAAGCTGAATGAAATGCATCAATATTGTTTACTGGAACCTTTTAGTTCTCTGCTGAGATAAAAAGATCAAGTAGAACTTATGTACTACTACAGTCCGCTAACTATTTCCAGGAATATGTGTCTTCGTCAACTTCACAAGAGAACTTTGACATTTTCAATTCTCTGCAATTTATTCAACAAATCTATATTCAGCTTGCTGGAGATGTCCTAACCTTTCAAAGGTCCTGACAACTCAACAATGGCATCAAGGGCTTCTTTTCAATATAAGAATGCAATGACTGAATCAAAGCGGGCAGTGCAAGAGAGCTCGAGAGAGATGCATAAAAAAATGACAGAGATGCTCGTGAGATTATGTGAAGCAGGCTGCACTCTAGAAAATAAGTGATGTGTTTTAAATACCATATGCAAGCACCTCACACTGTCGCCATGGCAACAGTCACCCGCATCCCCCATATGTCCTAATTATTCCGATTCCCCCGGATGGAGATGACATGACTCTTCAGTAATTACTCATATAAGATTCCCAGAGATTCCACCACTGGGCATGAGCCGGATGACAAAGCACAGGGAGGAGGAGAGTGAGAGAGATGTCTGATGAAAACACAATACGAACACATTCTTCATCTGCTCAGATTCAGTCCCAAAGCACGTGTCACATACCGTTATTTTAAAGGGGGGGTGAAATCATGACCCTTTTTCGTTGGGACTGCATTATCCTTAAGAAATAAACGATGTGCAAATCCGTCGTCAAACTGGGCCTTGTTTGTAAAACAAGCATCTTCGAAATGCAGGGAACAAACACAAACACTTGCACAACTCCGTTGATGCTCTGTAAAAATAAACTCCATCCACTGGTCCCTTAATGCTGTTTTTCTTTTGGTAATCTGTGCAGGGTTGTCTTGCCCTGGCAACCAAATTACACTTCTTTTGTGACTTTTCGCGACGCTCTCGCTCTGATCAGTGAAGTCTGTTGTGCTCTCAGTGCTCTGCTATACAGGAGCGCGCGCTCTTCCGGCAGAAGTGCCTTAGGACCCATATAAGGAAATTCTGCTCCATCTAACGTCACACAGAGCCATATTCGAAAAAAACTTTCCGAAACTTGTGACAAACCAGAAGAGGTATTTTTGGAACAGAAATACTCCTTCAAACGTACAACTTCATTTTTGAAACTTTGTCCATGTTTAGCATGGGAATCCAACTCTTTAACAGTGTAAAAAACTCAGTATGCATGAAATAGCATTTCACCCCCCCTTTAAGTATTAAAATATTATGTATTAGTATCTTTTACTACACACTGTAACATAATGAAAAAGTCTTTTAAATTGTCATATTAATTTATTATTTTACAGTGTTGTTCACTGAGTCTCCCTTGATTAAAAGGTTTAGACTCATCTTAGTAGTTAGTTATATTATTAGGTTTTTCTTTTGGACTGGTGATGTGTTTTAAATTCGGCTAAATAAACATATAGATTAGTCTGATTAGCACTTGGCTAACTGCTAGATGGTCAGACTAGTTCTTCAGACACAGAGGCTGTTACTAGAAAGCAAAGCAGATTTAAACAGACCAAAGCTGAAAGGTTATCGTCGTAAAGTCATACATTTATGATGAGATCTAAAACCTTCACGTTAACATTGGTGCAGCACCAGCAGCGCTCCGAGCATCATAATTACACTGAGGGATGCAATGTCAAGTCTGAAGGGCTTTTAATTAGAAAGATTTAATTATCTTTATTACAGGAGTACAAAACATGTCCGGCAATCAAGGGGAAAATGTCAGTTAACATATTAAGCTTGGGACATCAGCCAGAGGTGAAAAACTCTTAAAGATTTCTGCAAACTTGAGTTAGCTCACCCCAAAACAAACCCTAACAGAAGTTACAGTAAAGAGTAGACAGTGTTTGCAGTAACAGTGCCTTAATTGTCTTAAAGTTATTTTGTATAACACCCATCAAAATGGCTGAAAAAATCATTCAGCAGAAAAGTAAAAAAAATAATATGTGGGAAAACTAGGTTTGAATTCAGCATGTCATGTCACATCGTTCTTCTTGTCCTCTCACTATTGTCCCATGCACATAAGGTGGCAAAAGCCAAACAAATAAATGTAAAACAAAACAAAGCTAACAAGTATAACACACATTAACCATCCAAGTTAAAGCACAGAAAACAAACATCAAGCAAATAAAAGCAAAAAAAGGAATAGTCTCTCTAAGGAATAGTTTCAGCACAGTGTAAAACTTATCTCCCCCCAGGACAGCCTCACTGAGTGTTTATGGGAGTACTGGAAGAACCTGTAGTGCTTGACTATTCACTTTTGTACTTCCTTAAAGACATGGAAAAGAAAAAATAGTGGGGTAAAGCAAGGGGGCATGTTGCATAACAATTGCATAAAAGGCTTGTCAGCAATGTTCCTCTCATAAAACGCAGCGCTGTCGTCTGTCAATGCACGTCTGTCATTAAATACTTCAGAGAACTCTGATGTAAGATACAGTTCAAGACCCAGATATGTCTTTAAGCATGCTCAAATACCAACAGGTTCAAAAGTAGACATTTCAAATGGTGTTCAGTCAGGAAAACACACCCAAAAAAAAGGGGGTGGGGGACTGGCTTCCATTTAATTTGCAAAGTGTAACATTGATTTAGCAGGACACAGTTCAAGTCAGTGAACAGCCATGCAGTTATGATTAAGAGGTCGCTGGCTGACAGTCTTCCACAGGCAGCATTTTATATGGACATGAATTTCATTCAAAAGATCTGAACATCATCTAGTGAACCCAGTGAAATGGATAGTTTGCATCTCTAATAAGGGTGAATACATCTCCACACGGTTCTCAGGGGAAAGGCAGAGTTGTTTTAGTGTGTGTTATGAAGGCTGCAGCTGCTGTACACACACTGGCTGTGTGAATGAAATGACTAATTATCTGGAGGTAAAGTGATTTTGTTTTTTATCGGCTCTCGTTCACCGTATACAGAAAAGAAGACGCATTTAAATCAGTGTCTGTACGGTGCCACTGTACATATTTCCATCTCTGCAGATAACTGACCTGAATCAATTTTGCTCAGCCATGAAATCTTCCCAATGGTCCCAAACACAGACACGTCAATCAATCTCTGACAGTATGAGCGACGAAGGAGAATAAGAATTAAAAGAAAGAGAATGAATAGAGAAGGTGAACAAGGAGGAGAAGGAGGGAAAAAAATAAAAAAATAAATAAAAAAGAGGCAGAAACGGTGGATGAGAGAGAGGAGAAAAGAAGATGATGAGGAGGTGAAATAAGGAAGAATAAAAAAGATAAAAGACAAACACAAAGAAAGATGTGAATAAACATGGAGGGTGTGCTGTGCCACAGGGGATCTCTGACATTGATCAGTTTTCTTCAAAGCAGATTAATCAGGTCTGGAAAGATGACATCTTTAGAACATGAGCCTGTGGCTCTGATATTAACTTATTAGAGAGAAGACAAAGACTGTGATCTCTCCATCAAAGCTTCTATTAGCAAGAGCCTCAAAGTTCAAAGCGGAGCTAAAACTCATAGCTACAGATCGTTTGATAAGCATCACCGTTCCTTGATCAGATTTATGGTGGACAATAAGACTTTCAACAAACACTGAAGGAGGACCCAAGCCATCATCAAGACTTAAGTCTATTTTTTTTACCTACTAGAATTAAATCACCCAGAACACACTAGCAACCACCTAGAAACTCCCTTTCAAGCCCCGAGAACATTAGCACCTTAGTGGTCACTGGATATTATGCCATCAAGAACTTTTAGTCTAATACAGTTAATTAAAAGTAAAAAAAAAAAAGACTGAAATATGCAAGGCTGGAAACACCTGAAAGTTTGGACATGACTGAAGGTAAAAGAGGAGAACCCCCGCGGTGAGAGGGCTCCTCATGGCTGCTCTCTTACTAAAGGATGGCTAACTCTCCTTTCATCCTCATCCTCCCCACACCTTTCTCCTCTCTTCCTCTTGACTGGCCTGAATGCTTAATCTTGCCTCGACTCCCCGGTGGAGTAAAAAGAGGCCAGAGGTCCCATTGGCTGAGCCATCTGGTGTGTGGTCTGTGATGCTGCACTCTGATTGGTTAACAATCTGAGGGCAGAGTTAAGAGGTCCCCGGTTACCAGCCGGGCAGGGCAGGGCAGGGCATGTCTTCAACAATGATAACACACACAGAACACACACACACACACACACGTTCCTTAGTGGAAAAGGACCAAAAAGGCATACGGCCAGGGCTCAGAGATCTAATTATGCATTCGAATAAGATAAATTTAACGCTTAAACATTTCATATTAAATGAATCAAGTTCAGAACTGCACATAAATTAACAGCCACTTTGTGTGTCTCTTCAGTCGAAAATTATTTTAACATTCATTTACATTTTTAAAACAGAATTTTATTTAATCCATTTACATTGGGCCCACACAAATAATTTTAAATGATTAAATTATTAAAGTAACATTGCATAAACTAGGTAAGGATTTGTAGTTCCCAGCATGCTCCGTATAGAACTGGAATTAATAAATGTAAAAAAATATTTAAATAAAATGAAAAAAGACTGAATTAATGTTTTATTTTGTAAGTGTTCATGAAAACCTACATAAAGTCGTTATTTTTTTGGTTTCTGGTTTGCTAAGAAAGCGTCTGTAAATGTCAATGTCCTTCCTGTAGTAGTGGGTATGACTCTCTCACCCTCTCTTTCTGTCTCTTATGTAACAGAGCTCTTCTGATGCTCATGTACAGTCACAAGAGAGCAACTGTGCTCAATATTATTGTGTGCCTCTGAATTTAACTGACACTGGGAATTATGACGTGTACTGTAGACTACAGGATGATGAAGATGGACGTATGAAACCTTTTACATTTGTATGCCTTGATAAGATTATTCTATGGGACTGAATGACACCTAAAATCACATGGCTTATTAATAAGAGGTGTGCTGGTGATTTTCTAAGTAAACAAATTTGCAATTTTGACCTTCCAGATGATAAAACTACAGCAAAATATCAGGAAAGAATTTAGCACAATCCATTTTTTTCCCCCTTATACCATTCAAAACCTGTACGATTTTCTTTCTTCTGCTGAACACAAAAGAAGATATTTTGAAGAATGTTAGTGGCCAAACCATTTGGTCACCATTGTCTTAGATAGGGCTGTGCAATAAATCTCATCAGTAAAGATACTCCTGTGATTAGAAGTACATCTCCAGCATGTGCGTTCAGATCAGGGTTGCCAGGTTTTCAAAACAAATCCTGCCCACTTGCTTCTCAAAACTAGTCCAAAACTAGCCCAATCATGTTTCCAGGAGGTTCCACGATAAAAATGGTGTCCTGGGGTTAAAATACACATTTTTTTGGCAGGGTTGCCTTGGTAAAATTTGCATTTTAGGAGCTAAACATCACATTATTGGTATTGGGGTTGCTTCGACCCGTGGACATGAAAAATAACCGTAGACTTGGCAACTATTACTACTACAACTTGTTTGCCTTTACTACACAGAGCCGTAATTCACTGAAAATCCACACAAAATCAATTCCAAAATCGCAGGCGATTCTTTGTCGATTTTTAAAGCGATTTTGTGTAGCTTGTCGGTGGACTATGGCTCTGTGTAGTTAATGCCGCTCCACCTGAACCAGTGTTGCCAATTCTGCGGTTGTTTTTCATGTCCCCAATACAGTTTTGGACTAGTTTTGAGAAGCAACTGGGAAGGATTTGTTTTGAAAACCTGGCAACCCTGATCTGAACGCATGTGCTGGAGATATACTTCCAATCACAGGAGCGTCTTTACTGACGAAATGCGCATAAAAATGTTTGGATTTTTTGCACAGCCCTAGTCTTAGATTTGTATTTAAGACTTGTATTTTTTGTCAAATTCCATACAATTTAAGTCAGTAGGAACTGAAACTGTTAAGAGGTGAGTAAATGATGACAGACATTTCATTTTTGGCTTGACTATCCCTTTAAGTGTGGGCTTTTTTCTGCCCATTAAGCAACCACCGACAACAACCTGCAACAGTTAAGGTATGGTCAAGTTTCAGATCAATTTATGCAAAAAAGGTCAATTGTCTACTGTCAAGTGTAGCGATGTGCGAAACCCCGCTCTCACACACAGAAGTCACTTTCAAACCAAGTCAGTCATGTTAGTCAATGTGGCAAATTATCATGATCAACTGAACCCAATGTGAAAACTGTGTTGGGGATTTTTCAATGCAAACATCCAGACTTCCAATTGAAATGAATGGTTTTCATTGCAAAATTCCACTGAAAAACTATAACTGTGACCACACATTTACAGTGCATTATGACTCACATTTTCCACATTTTGAGTGCTTTTCAGAAAGTGGTTTTTAGTTCATAAAAGGGTTTGTTTACAACAAATTATATTGATTTGTTAAGGGCAAGAAAGGAAAAACACCCCCATAGAGATTAGCGCGTGTGTGTGTGTGTGTGTGTGTGTGTTGTTGTATCGGACACACAACAGGAATTTAAAAAGAGATGCAGATATACAGGAAGTGACAGGAGGATGGAATATCTCAGTCCGAGAGAATAATCCCACAAGACTCATGTTCTACCAGCCTGATTCAGTCTAACAAAGTGAGTTTGACCACAGCTGCTGAACCTGAACACACACACACACACACACACACACTCCACATCAATGTCTGACTAAGTTTGCTGCCTCTCAAGCACTCTGAACAGAGGAAACCATGACAACAGAGCAGAGAAAGAGTAGAGGAGGCAGGAGATGATATCAGCGAGGCACAGGGAGAAAACGCTGTGAGGAGGTGGAAGACAGATCCACCGAGATCAACTGAATATATGGCTTTGATAACCAGAATCAATCCATTTAAATTCTATACCCACACCTGAAATTAATGATGAAGATTGATTTTATTTTTATGCTTCCATGAGAAAAAAATCTGGCAATGTGAATTCCCCATTGGCATGTTATGAAAACATCAAATATGATTAAATTTGCTGCTGTTAATATACTCTCACTACTATTGATATTAGCCTCTACGGAAACATCACGTCATTTAAAAATGTACATCCTTTATTAAGCAAGAAAGCCTTTTAATATTTAATAATGCCTATAAATTATTAAGTGGCTGTACTTTTTTTCTTTTTTAACAAGGCTGTACCTTCTGTGAGTCAAAGTCAACCCCAAAACACTGTTATTGAACACTGTAAAGCAGGTAATGAGGCTTGTTAGTGGATGTTCATGAGTCCTGGGGTCATGACTGACAGAGACTGAGGAGGGCTTTGATTTGGGTTTGTGTTTTTAATGTCTCTTCATTGGTAAGGTCATCAAAACCAGACAAAAGCTGACTGTGGGAAGAGATGTTATACCCCCGTGAGGTAATTTACTCCAAAAATATCTACATATGTTATCAGGCGCTGAAGTCTCTCACTGTTCTCTTGCTCTTTTGTTCGCTTCAAATCTCATGTTGTCTCTCCATTAAAAATAAAAACTTACTGATAATTGTAATAATTGTTTTGTAACTGAAATAATCAGTGTTCTTTCTCTACTATGGTGCTCAAAACAGGCAGATGAAAACAACATATACAACAAATAATCTTGCTTCCTGCTTCCTCAGTCCTGAAGCACATGAGCACTGACATGGTAATACTAGAATGCATTAACCTCACACACACACACACACACACACACACACACACACACACACACACACACACACACACACACACACACACACGGCATGTGAGGGTTTAAATTTGGGAGTATGAGGGGTGAAACTAATCTTGTGGGGCAATAGTCACTTTTCCTGAATTACCAATTATATAAATTATCATACACACACAAACACACACACACACACACACACACACACACTGTGACTCATGCACAAAGCAAAATCTCATATAATTCAGTGTGAAATTATGGGGGGGGGGGGGTTGTGGTAGATTAGTGCTTTCCTGGTTAACTCCTCAATGGATTCTCTGTAGTGAATGAAATAAGCTCTTCCTCTCTCTCTCTCTCTCTCTCTCTCTCTCTCTCTCTCTCTCTCTCTGCGCTCCATTACCCCTCCATCCCTGCGTTTCTGCCAGGCTTTCTTCCATTTAACATTCTCTGAAAGCCCTTTATATAACTTAACCTTACAGCCAGAGCAAATGAACGGCAGACTAAACAACCACAACAAGTGCATCTCCTCAGTCCAGCATTACCCACAAACCCACATGACTTCCACCCAGAGATGAAGAGCCCATCTGACTGTAAACAGTCAACAACATTTGATATTATATATAATAGCTACTCCGTTACTGTATAATATATAATAACATTTGAGAACAGCATGTACTTTGGGTCTCATACAAACACATTTTGTATATCAAAGTCAACCGTGTAGATTTTTATTTGACTGGAGGTTATATGAGATGGAAGGATGAGAGAAAAAAAAGAAGGTAGAGTGAGGAGAAAACAGGCATGAGAAAAGGAAAACAAAAGGTGACAAATGAGAAGAGAAAACAGAGATGCGAGAAGAAAGGGAAAAGAGGTACGAGAAGGAAAAGAGAAGATGGAAAAAGGGACAGGGATAAGAGGTGGAAAAACGGCAGAAAGATGGAAAAGGGAAGTAGAGAGAAAGAAAAGAGAGGGAAGACAGGGATGATATTGGGAAGAAAGGGAAAAGAGAAAGAAACAATACGGTGTTCAGAAAGACACAACATAAAACAAGAATGTGAGAAGATAAAGGAGAGAACAAGAAGAGAAAACGGATGAAAGAAGGAAGATGAAAGTGAAAAAGGTGAGAAAGAAGGAACAGAGAAAGCAGAGAAATTAAAAGAGAAGAAAGAAAGGAAATGAGAGGGAAAACTGAAACAAACAAGGAAAAGGACTGGGATGAAAAGGAGACTATTATTATCATTATTTATCTTATAATATTTAGTAATATTTTACATTAGTTTTTATTTTTGTTTTTCGGTTTCAATTATTACTATTATTTTCTTTAATTTATTGACTGATTTAAGTTTCCAAGGCAACATTTCTATTTGTTTATGTTTCTACTATGAATATCTATATATATTAATAGTTTTAGTTTTAACAATAACAACACTGGATGGATGACAAGAAAGAAAGAAAGAAAGAAAGAAAGAAAGAAAGAGAGAGAGAGAGAGAGAGAGAGAGAGAAAGAAAAAAGAAAGAGAGAAAGAAAGAAAGAAAGAGAGAAAGAAAGAGAGAGAGAGAGAGAGAGAGAGAGAGAGAAAGAAAGAAAGAAAGAAAGAAAGAAAGAAAGGGAATAAAAAAGAAGATGGATCAAAGAGGGGTAAAAGAAAAAAAGAAGGAAGAGGAAGAAAAAAGACGGAAAAAAGGAAGACTAGAAAAATTTGAAGAAATGGGAAAAAAGAAGGAATAAGGAGTAATGACTTGTTTAGTCAGCTGGATTTTGAACTTACAACAGAAGTACTGAAGTGATACTATAGTACACTGACATATTAATTAATACCATAGTATCTATTACTGTACCACTGTACTAAACAACAAAAGATGTTTGAGAGTCTCATTCACATACAGCTGAAGATAACAATATTAGCACATCTCACTCACACACACACACACACACACACACACACAGATGCTGGAGCGAGGACGAGAGAGTCGTCAGTACATACTGCTGTAGAGCGTGTCTATCCAGGAGAGCCTGGGCAGCTGGCGAGTGCTCATGTGCTCCATCCCTCTGTCTGTCGTCTCCTCCAGTGCTGCGCCTCCGCTCTCTTCACTTTCACTGTCACTCGCCTGATCTCTCCTTAGAGAACATGAAGGGAGCCAAACATTTGAGTTTGAGAAATAAGAAGCCGCTGTGTGTTGCTGAGGAGAGATGCACGCGTCAGTGTGTGCGCGTTTGTACTACAGCACCTCGGATGCAAAACAACAGGCTAGAGCCGATCGCTGCCAACGGTTGCTATGGGAAGGGGAGGCACTCCTCCTCCACTCGCTCGCTCTCTCTCTCTCTCTCTCACTCACTCACTCAATCCTCTTTTCTTCAATCCATTGCCTCTGTCTTGTTGTCTTTTATCCTCTCTTTCTTTTTCATTTCACTCCTATCTCTAATTAGTAGTGCTTGCAAGGACACTATTACTGTTGTTTATACGTAGGATTAGGGATAGGAACAAATGCTTAGCAATAATATTGAAGTTCGTATTTTATTGTCTGACTTTTGGTGATTTCGATTTTCACTTAGTGAATGATTAAAAAAATAAAAGTGGAAAAATCTGTAGTCTAAAGGTGTGGCTATATAAGCCAATTCTTGTTGAAATGTCATGGTCCATTGAGTATTGTCAATGATGCTGTGATATATGTAGACAGTCAAACCAAGCAGAATTCTGCTGGTTAATGCAGTCAACTTGAGCTGGTTGCAAAATCTGTGTGGGGTAATCTTTTGCCCTTATGCAATATTACATATGTGCAATAACTGATTACATTAATTCTTAAAATGACATAATTGTGCCTGTGGAACTTCACTGAAAAACTGTACATAGCTGTAAATCCAAACCTTTACAAGTACAGAGACTTACAGAGACAGATAGTTAACTCAAAGATATCTATTCTGCAATAATGTACTCTCCCTCATGCTGTTCCAAACCTGTATGACTGACTTCCTTCTGCAGAACCTGAAAGATGTTTAAAAAAAAAAAAAAAAAAAAAAACATTTTGGTGACCACTGAGTTCCATTTGACAAAAAATAAAATAAAAACACAATTCTCAAAAAAAATATAAATATATATGTTTCACATAAGAAAGAAAGTCATGCAGGTTTGGAACAACATGAGGGTGAGTAAAAAATGAAGACTTTTGGATTTATGGGTGAACTTTCCCTTTAAGAGTGGGCTGTTTTGACTTGGGCAAGTATGCAAACACCTAGCAACCTCCCATAACACCCTAGCAACCACAAATGATATAATTCATTCAAATGCCTCTTCTTCTCAAGCTCTACGCTTCTCTTTTCTCTCTCTCTCTCTCTCTCTCTCGGAGCAGCTCTGACATTAAGAATCCTCCACAGGGATTTGAGGCAATGTGGCAGCAACCCCCTTCCCTCCAAAAAACACAGTGCGTGTGTCAGGGCTGGGCAAAAAAAATAACTATTTTGCATTCACACGTGTTTCTCATTAGATTAAAAAATTCATTAGAGTAAAAGGGTTAAAAACAATTATAAATGCTATAAAAAGACGGACCTGGAAACTGGACTAATGTTTTATTCAATGGGAAAACCTAATGGCCAACGCACATAAGATTATTGAAATATTTATAATGTCACTTACTTATCACTGCAAATATATTCTGAATATTGAGTATATTTTTTAGTGTGTGTGTTAACACGTTTTGAAGAGAGAGCAGGAACGCTAACCGCAGGAGAGGAACGCAGACACTGAACCCTGGAGAAGAGGAGATGGATGGAGAAACACCCACAGCAGGAGGCTGGTTCAAAAACATGAAAGAACGAGGGATGCAGATAGATGGAAGGAGAGCGTGTAAGGTCTGGAGCAGATGAGCCATGTCAAATCTCTCTCTGTCACTTCCTGTGGCAGGCAGCTCATCATCTCATCCTCACTGGTCCTGGAGAGGCTGATGATGCTCATGTTGAGCTCATGCTGTGTGAGATATGCATAAGGATACCCATCTCACTCTGGCACTCTCTAGATACTAGATACATCATACGAATGTAGGATACAGAAGTATAGTAGATGTAATGTGCTTCCCATGTGTCCAGGGTGTCATACAGCATCACCATCAAAAGCAGAAACCCTCTATCATTATTGGTTGAATAATGCACAAGTATTTCAGTTTCAAATCTGAAATATTTGAATGCATTTCAAGCTTAATATATACTTAAGTCTAGCAGCATGACAAATAATGTGTTGTGACATTCAGTCATGTGATGAGGCAGTATGTTC
The DNA here is from genome assembly GCF_003368295.1 of Carassius auratus. Lineage (NCBI taxonomy): Eukaryota > Metazoa > Chordata > Actinopteri > Cypriniformes > Cyprinidae > Carassius > Carassius auratus. The sequence continues at coordinate 22,131,921 of NC_039247.1, read as the reverse complement.
TTCTGTCATAATCCATCATGACCGTACACAGATTATAACTGCACTAGTGTACTTTAGCAATAACTTCAAATGAAACCAAGTTATCAATTATGTCTTTTAATTTGTTTAAATAACCTCAGTTAAATAACGTCCAGTTATCAACATAAAAAACCTTCTATTTTTAGTTTTTTTTAATACTGTGTAATCACAAACACCATATGTTTCATTGCAGAAGAAAAATAAAGAAAGAAAGAAAGAAATGAAATTTCATGAAATTTTCTCTGCACTATTAAAACCACATATATTTTAAATAAGTACCATTCAAAAGTTTAGGGTGGATAAGATTTTTTAATGTTTTCAGGCTGCATTTATTTGATCAAAAATACATAAAGTAATATTGTGAAATATTATTCAATTTTAAATAACAGTTTTCTATTTTAAATATTTTTTTAAATGTAATTTATTGCTGACATGGCAAAACTGGATTTTCAGCATTACTCCAGTCTTCAGTGCCACATGATCCATCAGAAAACAAGAAAGATTTTGTATTATTGATGGTGAAAAAAGTTGATCTGCTCATTTTTTTTTTAATGGTAGTATGGTGTTATTATAGGTTTATTATCAGGCTTTTTTATTATTATTGTTAGCCACGACATCACAATTATTGGCTTTTCCATACTGGCCAGAATTTGGACATTTGTGCATCCCTGATATTTAATGCTTACAGAACATGCATAAGATTTAACTAAAAAACAATAATAATATACTAGCATCTGAATATCTCTAATTAAAAATGATCCACCTCAACAAACCTCATGCTCTTTTATAAGGACGCCTTAATTCATCTTTCTGAACTACCAAGGACGGCTTTACTTCACAAGACACCTCTCACCCAATCATGTATAGAACAATGAAATCAATGTTTACAAGCCCTCCCGTCATTTCACTGATAAAGATGCCAATTATCTGAGGTAGACAGAGAGAATGAACTTCATGCATCATGTCTTAGGCAACAAAGAACCCCCGATTACAAACCCCAAAGAGGGGGTTACAAACCCCTAAAAAGACAGTCATTTTCCCCCAAACCCCACCCCCACATACACACACAGGGCATGGGTTGTGATAAGCCAGACTGAACAACTTCAATAAGGACACAAAGGCTCTGGGAGGATTCCCTCCCAACCTCTCACAGCAAGCTGCCGGCACTAAACCCAACACAAAGAACACCGTCCACACACACACACACACACACACAGTATACTTACTCATTACAGATTCATACATAAACTGCATTTCAGTGTATCCACTTAAACACTTCAGCTATATGTGTACAAACTCTAATGTCTCGCCAGAGGTCTTCTGAAATCAGACCGTAAGAAAGGCCCCCAAAGAACCCAAATTAAAGCACCATCTCTTGCCAAGAGTGTGTGCGTGTGTGTGCACGTGGGCATGTAAACGTGTACAATCTCTGCACAATCCAGTTGTGTCTATGCATGAGTCCCTTCAATGTGACAGAAAGTTAAAACAAAGAGCAGAATAATATAGGTCAAACACACACACACATAAGAAACACAGACAGAAACAAGTTCTTACTTATACGTGTGTGTGTGTGTGTAGCTACTCATGGCAGAGATGAGTAGCAGTTCATCAAATATGGATCTGGCACAACATGCACACACACACACGCACGCGCGCACACGCAGCCCTTTGTTACTGGATGAAGGCCAACGAGGGACCGTGTGAGTGATGTGCTACACAAACTAGGCATTAATAAGAATAACACTGCACACGCAGACACACTCAAGAAAAAAAAACAAAAAAACAAAATGAACAATTTAGTGCACTGGATCCAAAAAGTTTTTTAATATTATGGCTGATAACTGACACTGACACAAATAATAACCGCTGTAATCTTTATTTGACCCTCTAACTAGCACTCACTATTCATATTCTATTCTTAAAAAAAAAAAACTACCCTTCTAATCTTTTTTGTATTCTATTTCTATTTTGTATACACACACACACACACACACACACACACACACACACAAGACCTCTAACACTAGCTTGCTTTATTCTTTTTCTATTCTATCGGTTTTCTTTTTATTTATTATATTATTTAGAAGCCCTTGCTACATGTACTGTGTTAATAACTGAGACTAGTTATAGCACTTCTATATCATTGCTCTTTTGTTGTTTTTGATTGCTTCCATTGTCCTTATTTGTAAGTCGCTTAGGATAAAAGCTTCTGCTTAATGAATAAATGCAATGTAAATGTCATGTAAATGTAATAGTTGCAGGGAAAATGTTTCTCAGGTCAGTCAGAGTGCCATTCCCAGCCGTATCTGTGTCACATAATGTTAGATCCTTAGGAAAGCCATTCAGTGTCTATAACTCAGTGGTCAACTAAAACAAGTAACTCTAGACAGGAGCACTTTCCTAAATAGATGCACTACCTATTTGTTTTATTTTTACTTAACCTGATCTCATTGTTTAATGTATGTTTTAATAAATCTGTGGTTTATTACAGCCACCATTAAAAAGCTTATATAAAACCTGCCTTATGAGCAATTTAAATATTTGAATATACAACTTATTTTGTTATTTGAATGGTGATCATTCAATAAATTTGATTCATTAATGGATTATTAAATAAACATTATTTTCAGTTTCAGTTACTTTGTTAAAAAAACATTCAGTCGTTGTTAATTGTTTATAAAAATAAACATTTTCATTTTTGGTATCTGTGTTTTGTTAAAAATAAGCTTTTAGTAGTGTTATTAAATTATTAGTGTTTATAAAGATTAACTTTAATTTAGATGACAGTAAAGGTAAAACATTAGGGAAATGGCAATGTGCACAAATAAATATTCAATACTAGCCTACACCAAAACCTTAATATTGTCCAACCTCAGGGGAGATAATGAAGGGTGGTAACTCTGTGATGGTAACAACCAAAAAACCCACATCACAAAATGTATAAACAGCATGCAAATAGCAGACCATGACAAACACGCCACAGGACACACACACAACATTTGTCTTCTTTCCCTTAAATCACAAATGGCCAGTAAAACTTGATCCTGCTAAGTGGTCAGAAAGCCATTAACATGCTCTGTGGTGAGAGCCGCTCTCATTAGCACTGACTGGAGCTGGATGACATCGCTCAAGAATATACACAGAGTGCCACCCTCTGCCCCACTGACTGATGGGAAACCAACTGAGCTTTACCACCAAAACGGTGCTGTGCAGGAACAGAGTGTCTGTGAACTTCTTAAACCATGTTTCCTTTGACTTCGAAGCTAGAAGATGACATCACTTGCCCATAAGCTAACACAACGCATTGTGGTCTTTGTTCATGAGTGTTACTAATGGTTTTGAGAACCTAAAATGTCATAAAGATCTGGTTTTAATGCAGCCTAACTGATGGAAGTTATTTAAATACATAATAAAATTCATAACAATCAGATGCTTTAACATATATTTAGAAATAAAAATTTTATTTCAGAAGGAAAGAATATAAACTGACAGGTCAAGTAAAGCACTTGCAAACCAAAATCAGCCCCAAGACACACGCAAGTTGAGCTTTTCCCTCCCATCATGCACTTTGATTCTGTCTTTCTGTTTGTTCTCTTCACCTCTATTTTCCTCAAATCACCAACCATGTTAAGCAATTAACCCTCTCACCCCTCTTTCTCGCTCGGTGCAATTTCAAACAGCTCATAACTGTTTAATGGACTATATTGCTAGAATTCTAATCAAATAACAAAAGAAACTGACAAAAACAAAGCAAAACACATAAAAACTAAACAAAACCTAGCACAAGCAAAAAAAGCCCTGTTAAGCAATCAAACATCTCTCTCTCTGCTATTGCAAACAGCTTTACTAACACTGTTCTACACTGCTACAAATAAAAAAATACTAAAAACTAAACAAAACCAAACTAAAAACAGAACTAAAAAAAATAGCACAGAACTGTATGAATGGACGAATTTTGGACAGCCTCCCCTTTAAGACCAAAAGCCAGATCCAGTATACTGTTACATATGTGTTTTCTTTTTCATCTTTTTACTCTCTCAAGATCTAAATCACTGTGTTTATGAGGATAGTTGCAAAGACAGGGATTCTGATGCATATAAGTGTTTATTTAATCATTAAAAGCCAATAAAGCAGCAAAAATAACAAAAAAGAACAACTCCTCTCTCACACAAAAACAGAGACGGCGCACGCATATGGCTCTGTTGTTTGTTTGTCGTTTCTGTTAATAACAGATTAATAACAGTTGTTTTAAAACTGCAGTGCTTAAAAACGCGTGTTCATGCTACAGATGTAGTCCCTCGTTTAGGAAGGAGCTCTTCGTTTTGTCCTGGCTGGTCGTTCTCCACCTGGTTCTGTCTCTCCTTCACGCCCCGTGGTGGCGTGTAAGATCGCACCCATCCAAATGATGAAAAAGTATTACCGCAAACAATGTCTTGTGCAACACCACAAAATAAACGATAGAGCATAATATGAAACGATAAAGTTTTTATTCCGTCCATTCGATATATATTGTCATATCGCACAGCCTTAAGAGGAATTAATCATTTCTTCAAGCACAAACCATGACTTCAGGATTTTCCACATCAATAAATATATAAATAAACAAATAAATACATCGTGGACTAGTTCATTGGACCTGCTTTTGACAATAAATACTGGGCTTTATTCATTTGTCAGTGCACTTGCTGTGTTTACAGGCTTCAGTCTGCAGGTGTGACAGGAGAGCTGTTCCTAGATCAGCTTCGGAGGGCTTCAGAAGAAAGACAAAGACGGCTGCCCCTCTGAGTGGATGTGCTACCACCCAAAATCACTTTGATCTATTGAGGTCAAAGCACTGTGCTCTGATTGGCTAGTGGGTACGACGGTCGGCTATCTGCTTGTGTTCATGCACAGAGCATCTCACAGCATACTGATCAAATATGAATATCAGTGGTGTGAATAATATTCCTGGCATTTATATTTGTCAGTAGATGACAATACTCTGTAAATGACACTATATAAGGTATATTTTTTGTTAGGAATAAAGTACCAGAGTGATTAAGAGAGAAATAAACAGAGCTCTTCACATTATATTTTTTCTACAATAACCATCACGTCATGCCTGGGGAAAGCGCTGCTCTCTGAGAAACTAAAATCCATTTGTTTCTACACATGCACTGCTGACCGCACACTGACCACACAAACACTCTGCCGCCATCTAGTGACTCTGCTATATCAGCACTAGAAATAAAGCTTCATCTTTTCTGGCTTAAATACTGTCCCCGATCCAGCTGTAGGCAAGACAGCTTGAGTATTTAAAGCAACATATTTACATTAAAAGAAATATGGAAAAGCAGCACAAACATGCATTCTGTGTGACCAGCCCCTTAAACCTCCCGTTTTTCCCTCTCAACACGGGTTTTGACACACGCTGACTCTAGAAATCCTACATCATTTCTTAGTGTCATTGTGGACATAGGAAAACTGTGTGTGTCTGTAGGAGGGTGGACACATGAGTTGCTTTTATTGTTCCTTATGTGTCATTCTGAATGTGTTTATACTACTAGTACTGTACATTAACAGCTTTACACTCCCTCACACACTTATATCTCCTCATGTGTTTGAGAAAAGATGTTACTTCTAATCTCATTAAAGAGTTCACAGAATCAAGGCAGGGTTTTCTATTTTCAGTTTTTTTAATAGTTTGGTGGTTTTCTAAACAGAGCGGAAATGGTGGTGGCCTCTGCCTGCAGACACTGTAAACAGTGCTCTCACACACACACACACACACACACACCTCCCTCTTCCTGTTCAGAGAGTGAACTCTCTGCAGGAGCACAGTGCAACATCATTAGCACTTTGGTCAGCAACTAACCTAAGAATGACTAAAAACTTGACCTTTATACACACACACGTTCACTTGGCTAAATGGGGACATTCCATTGACTTCTATAGTTTTTATATACAGCTAACTACAAAAACTATAACCGGACTGACTTTGACTATTCTAATATGGTGGATGGCTTACATATAGCAGCCTATAGATTATAGAAGTTAACCTGACAAATTTGCAAATTAAAATTGCGATACTAGTATTGCAAGAAAAGAATTAAGTCGTGACTAATCATGCAAGGTCATCCCATTTAACATGCAAAGATGAAAGCCAATCACAGCAGTGCCCTTTACATTAAAGTGTTAAAGAAGTCTTAAACAGTGTTTAAATTAGACGGCTAAAATCAGGATAGAAATGGAAACTTTACACCATTTTAAAATGTTGTTCACAACCACTTTAAGGTGCATGTCTACTAGCTAAACTCTTGCTTAAAAATAAAAACTGAATAGCCTGACTAACTGACACACAGAACCCTCTCAAAGGGAAATGCTAACCACACTTCACACCCGATATGTTTGTGTGTGTCTGTGTTTGTACGTGTACGTGACAACGAGCGAGAAAAAGAGGGAATCATCCATGAATGAGCAAAAAGCTGAGAAAGCCCAGGGTGAGTAATCAAAGTGAGCTACACCCACAATGCACTGCTACTGCACATCATCTCCTGATCGTACTAACCCAGCATACCACACTGACAGTTTAGTTCCACTGAAGAGAAAAAGAGAGCTATGAAAGAATCAGAATCAAAAGTAAAAGGAAGCCTGCCAAATTCAATGATTCTGCTTGTTGAATGCAAATAAATCTCTGAATGAACTCTTCTGATAAAACCATTAAGCTGAAAAGGATGTAGTTTTCACCACACTCATGTCCTCCCAAACCTGTATGACTTCCTTTTTTTCTGTAGAACACGAAAAAAAAAATATTTTGAAGAATTTTTGACTTTCAGTGTCACTTTTCAGCCCTTTTTCAAAAGATCTTCTTTCAAGTTGTTTCTTACAGGTTTGGAACAGCATAAGGGTAAGTGAATGACGACAGAATTTTCATTTTAGGAGGAACTATCCCTTTGATAATACTCATCTGTTAATTTAAAAATACACAGGATGCAAGACTTGCAGAAATGTCCAGCACTTCTCCATTTCACCTGGTCTGAGACAGAAGTGAGACTGATTAAGAGGGGAACGGGCTGAAAAGACAGGGCTGCACTTATGTTATCACACACACACAAATACTAAAGTGGGAAAAAAAGTAAAGAGTGAAAAACTGACCCAGCGAGATACAAAAAAATGAGTTCTGTAAGCATTTATATGCAGGGTGGATGTATTTGTGGGCTACCACACTTGCTGAGCCACATGGTTCAGCGTTTTAGATGTTAGGTTTTAAAACACAAAATGTTACTGTGGCAGATGTGCGAGACAAGTACTGCGAGACCCAGGAAGAGAGAGACAGAGGAGGAGGGAAAATCCAAAGAACGAACCTGCTTCTCACAAACCACTGAACTAGTCCACATTCTCTGCTCCTCTCTGGGGTTTTTGTCAAAGCAGGGTGTTTCAGCCAAACCTCATCCTGTGCCCTGTCTGTTTGTAACGAGGGGTCTTCCGTGGTATATAATGGGGTTTTATAAGTGAGAATAAGTGAGAATGTTCCCATTGCAGGAGGTTTATGCCTCCCACTGGTTCCTATAGAATTCTGCAGTGGATAGCACCACCCAGCAATAATGCATTTTATAATTTATTACAAAAAAACAACAACAAAAAATGTAGCAAATATTGTTACAAACAACCAGTCAGTAATTATTTAAGTAGACCCTGACAGATATATCGTTTAGCCGATATGAGCCTGTTGCCGATATAATTTGTTTTTGTTTTTGTTTTGTTTTTTTTTTCAGAACATATAATTCAGATTAAGGGCGCTTTCACACTTGGTTCACTTGCCTGGTCTGAGCCATAGATTGTAAAAAAAATATGGACGTAGTGTCTGTGACTTCACCCATAGACTCCTCAATAGCAGTTTTGAAGCGCAAAGTGCGCAGAGCGGGCCGTCGCCATCTTGGCAGCGCGTCACCGTGCGACTATCCCGGATAATCGAAAATGGCAAAAAGCTGGGATCTAGCTATTGAAGCCACGCCCACCTAACACGACAGCATTGTCAGCAGTGGCAATCCACCTGTCACTCAAGTGGCCACACCCTTAATTATGCAGAACTTTAAGGCTTAATATAATTTAAACGAATGAGTTATAAAAAAAATTCACCCCCTCACAGTTGTCATGAAGGGCAAAATTAGCAATATAGACCAAAATAATTTTTTGAATAATTTTTTGTAACCATCATTGAATCTTATCATCAGTTATAGTGATGTGAAGTTCGGATCATTTTACCGAATCGGACTTTTGAGTCTCGTTCAACAAAATGAACGAATCTTTTTTTTTCGAGTCATTTCAAATGAATGAACAACCCGAAGGTTCAGGAAGAAAAAAAACAAAGTGCTTGCAGTCTGTTTCACATTAGGAGGCATTTTGCTGCATAATCGATCCACCACTGACCATATGCATATGACCATATCCCACCCCTACTAATTATAGGATATAATGTAAATGTAAAAATCTGAAATACAAAAAAATAAAAATAATAATGGTATAGGTATTAATTACTATTGTGATATTGATTGTTTTAGGAGACACTTTGACGAGCGGACACTGGATGCTGAGTGTTGAAGGCGAGGTGATGTGTGAGGGCATTCAGCCCAGTTTCCTGTCCGGCCTTGCCACTCTGTTTGCTGCTTATTACTAGTTTAATCTTGAGTACCAGGAGGAAGCAGTGTGTACCTTGGAGTTAATTCAAAGGTAATGGTTGAATTCTAACAACTTCAGAACCAGCATTTTATAGATAAGTTATATCAGAACATTCCTTTTAATAATGTTATGTTATAAGTGTTATTTCTGTTGAGGCCTTTAAAGCAATGTGTCTTAACCCGAGAAGAGAATATATTTGTCTCCCTATTTAACACCAGCAAGCTATTGAGTTAAATATGTTTTTTTTATTTTTTTATTAGTGGACATCTCCAACTTTCCAAAGCCATCGAAATAAAAACAAGACAAGTGATACAGAAGAAAATGTGTGGCAGTCAACCCACATGTTGCCACTCTTCTGTGCAAATTCCAATGGAATTTCTGAAATGTAGGGATACACACACACCAAAATTGCGTCTTCCTTTTATTGTTCTCTATCTGTCTCTGACTGTACTCTTCATCCCTCTGTCTCTCTCTGATTGTACCTCTCATCCCTGCATCTGTCACTAACTGTATCTGTCCTCCCCCTATTTGTTTCTGAAAGTATTATTATGTTTTGTAATATATCTAATGTATTGTCCTCTTTGCTCTTTTCAATATTTTTAGTCACACTTTGAATCCTGGGATGGAACTTCATCTGGAGCATAATTGTTATTTGGTTGATTTTTATCTGTTTGATGGAAAGTTTGTATGACTTGTTTGGCCATATTGGTCTATTCTTTAAATGATGAAAGCTATCTGAAAATGTCCTTGTGGTTTTTAAGGATTAGTTCACCCAAAAATGAAAATTAAGTCAATAGTTACTTATGTCGTTCCACACCCGTAAGATCTTCGTTCATCTTCACAACACACATTAAGATGTGGCTCAGTGAAGCCTGCATTTCTAGCAAGATCATTTCTTTTTTCAATGCCCAGAAAGCCTCTAAAACATTGAAAACAATTAATGTGACTACAGTTGTTCAACCTAAATATTATAAAGCGACAAGAATACTTTTTTTGCCAAAAAACAAAAAAACAAAACAACAATTTTATTCAACCTAGTGATCTAGTGATGGTCGATCTCAAAACACTGCTTCATGAAGCTTAGAAGCTTTACGATTGTTTTGTTTCAAATCATTGACTCAGAACGTGTATCAAACTGCAAAAGTCACATGAACTATTGAAATTTCAAAACACTTTCGAAGGCTCATTTACTGAGATCATGTGACTTTGGCAGTTTGATATGCTCTGATTTGAACTGAAAAATTCATAAAGCTTTGAAGCTTCATGAAGCAGTGTTTTAAAAAAAAAAAAAATCCATCACGAGATATTGTTGAATAGTCATTATTTAGTTTTTTGGCACACAAAAAGTATTTTCATCGCTTCATTACACTAAGGTTGAACCACTGTAGTCACATAAACTGTTTTAAATATGTTTTTAGTACCTTTCTGGGCATTGGAAAAGGAAATGATCTTGCTAGCAATGTAGGCATCACTGGGCCATCAGGTTTTATAAAAAATATCTTAATATGTGTTGTGAAGATGAACAAAGGTCTTAAGGGTGTGGAATGACATGAGGGTGAGGCATGACAGAATTTTCACTTTTGGGTGAACTGTTTTAATATGACCATGTTGGTCATGTTTCAGTTATAACGCAGTTTGAATATTTCTTTGTGTCTAGGTCCATGATGGCCAATATGTTCCAAGTAATAAAAAAGAAACCATGCCAAAATTTCATATCCATTAAAAAAAATAAAATAATTTTAAAATAAATAAAAATGAGTTCAAAATAATATACATTTTTTCATGTAAATTTGACAGTGATATATAACATTTTGACCTGTTTTTTTTTTAGATTTTAAATTTTTTATTTATTTTATTTTTTTGGTGAATTAAGTTAAGCATTATACAACACTTTATGCAGTTAAAGTTAAGTCAGCAATACGGAAAATATATCGTATGCTATAATTTTACATACTTTAAATATAGCAAATACACATATGCTTTTTTCAAAGAATTGCTTTTCACAGTAATCTAGTTGAATGTGTGCATTTGCTATTTAAATAATTATGTTAAATGGCATATACAATATATTAAAAATGCAGTATATAATATATTTTTTGTAAAAATGCAGTATACAAAATAAAAAAAATTACTGTAAATTTTACAGTAAAATACTGGCAGCAGGGTTGCCAGCCAGTTACTGTAAATTTTACAGTAGTCTTACTGTAATTTAATTTACAGAATTTTACTGTAATTGAGAATACAGTTAAAATCTGTAAATTAAATTACAGTAAGACTACTGTAAAAATTACAGTAAAATGGCTGGCAACCCTGCTGCCAGTATTTTACTGTAAAATCTACAGTAATGTTTTAACAGTGTAGCCTACCTTTTGATGTTTATTAGTAGTAAAGCTTTTTAAAAAAACTGTAGCCTATTTATGGTTTGTATTTCCTTAGGATTTCGAATTCAGTTTTTGAATTGAGAATTGAGTTTTAAGGCTGTTAATTTGTTTATTAAAAAGTAACAAAGCACAAAGCTTTTTGTGATTACTGGACAGCAAGTGCACATTAAGAGCATTGCAAAACACATCACAGACCTAAGATCTTGTTAAGAAGAAGCCATATTATTAATTATTATAAACAAGAATTGTTAACAATATTGCCAGTATCCACAGCTGACAACTTTAACAGCTGTAGTTTGTTTAAGCTGTGCTTTTCTGCTCTTTCACTTCTTACATCTCCGTCATTTTATTCACTCGTTCGCTGAACAGCTGAGCTGTGTTTATCAGTTGTGTGTCAACGATGCTGCGCGGCAGAGATGAGGACTGTTTGAAACTCTTTTATCCACTAAAACTTTGATGCGCATCGTCTCAGTTTAATACATGAACATAGCAAATGATGTGATCGCTAAACAATCAGGAAAAAAGGAATTACATGTGGACTGCCACAAATAGATTTTCAAAAAGGCTTTGACTTCATTGAATAAACATGAGCACTGCCCATTTCAAAATCAAAAACCAGTGCAGGTGTTTTTATATCACTTTATTTCAGAAGGAAACCGACTGTATTTAGCAAATTTTCTAATTCATTTTCATTTCATTTTGCATGTAATGTTTGATAAGGCAGCGTTTGTGAGCTCTGCGCTATATATACACTCTAAAAAACGCTGGGTTGTTTTTTCAACCCAACTGCTGGGTTGAGGCCGTTGGATAGGACTTTGGGATGTTTTAACCCAAGTTTGGGTTGAAAATAACTATCTTTTTTAACCCAGCGGGGGTGGGTTGAGGACGCGGACGTGAAGGAGAGCACGCACGTCACGTCAAAATCGTACGTCTCTCCAGTGCGAGCAGCCGCCATTTTCTCAGCGTGATAGAAGCGAGAAGCGAGTGAAAGACTATGGTAAGTAACGTTAAATATTCAAAATGTAAAGTTATATTTTATTGTTTACCCGGTTGTATGAAAGGCGGAAGGTTTTATGAAAGGCGGAAACAAAGGAGCTTAACGTTATATAAAAAAAACGGACGCGGTTTTCGCCTCGGACACGGAGGTCTTAACTGCCTCATGTAACGTTACTGAACGGAGGATGTACTTTTAATATAACGTCTGTGAATGTATTTTGTCATATTTACATAAGATTTTACATTATCTGTTCTCTTTGAGGCGTTAACAGACGGTTATGGTCACGGTTACGCTCATGTGAATTTGTCTTTTTTTTTTCGCGGTTAAACTGAATGTATGTTTGTCTCCTAAAGGAAACGGCATTGTGTAGTAAAGACTAGCATAATTATTTTGAGGCTGTTGAAGTGGTAACTGTTAAAAGTATGTTTTACATGTAATGTTTCAGACTTGTCCAGCTCCGGTCTTCATTGTCCTCGCGCTGAGAGTTAAAGACACAGAAGCTGTTTGTGTGAGGAGTCACAGACCTGTGTGAGGATGAGGAGGAGGAGGTGTTCTTCTGAAGAGAGGGACAGACGGTTTAAGGAGAGTAAACTTCAGTATAACATCAAGTTATCTTTATTTTTACTAAGACTAAAATAATGTGTGTGGTTTTTTTAGATGTTGAAATCCAGAGACAAGATAACTTAATTCTTTTGAGACTGATGTAAGTTAAATTATTATTACTTTTTTTTTTTTTAGAAAATTTATGTTTCTGTTGTGTCCTGCCTGTTAACTTCACATTTTGATGCAAAAACAGTGTGATTTTATATATGTATGTATGTATATGTTAATATTTTATTGAAACCATTGATGCCCCTCTTTGCAGAACTAACTGGAGTTAAGGACACACAAGTCTTGTGTGAGGAGGTGGTTTTCTCAGCTTCTTCTGAAGAGAGGGAAATATCGTTTAAGGCAAGTAAACTTCATAATTTCATGTTATCAGTTGTTGTTGTGTTTTACTAAGAGTAAAATAATGTTTGTTTTTTGTTTTTGTAGATGTTAAAAGCAAGAGACATGGGAGATCATCATTCCCTTGAGATTTTATGTAAGTTATTTTTAGAAAATAAATTTTTCTGTTGTCTCCTGCCAGTTTACTTCACATTTTGATGCAACAACAGTGTGATTACGTGCTCATTTCATTAAGACCATTGATGTCTGTGTTTTTCATTGCAGAACTCAAACCAACTTTGGAGTTGTCTGATTTGGAGAGTCATTATTCTTGGTCTTCGCTCTTAGAGGTAAAGTTCACACAAAAAATCATTTACTTGCCCTCAAGTCATTCCAAACCTATAAGACTTTTGTCTGTCTTTACAACATAAATTAATATATTTTTAGTTTTCTCATAATATTTGTTAATCCATTTATAGTTTAGATAATCAGTATTTTCAAGCTTCATAAATATAGAGTTATTCTATAAATTCTGATATTTATATATGAATACATCTTAAATTATATGATAGCAAACATGTATGTTCAAAATAAAATACTGATCTCCCAGACCAGCAATGGAGGACACAAAAAGAGAATATTAAATATATTCATATGCTTTCCAAAAAATGAACAGAGTTTGTATGAGTCTGGAAAAACATGAGGAGAGTAAATTATGAACATTTTAATTATTTGGTGAACTAACGGTTTGAAGAGCAGCCCTCCATGTACATGAATATTGTGAGGTATGTGAATGTCATGTCTGTTTTAATGTTTCAGTAAAGAAGCTTTCTGAAAGCAATATTTATTCAAACAATATCACCTGTCCTCACACTAGTGCTGCCATTATAGCCTCCTGGAGCGCTATGGTGGACTGAGACATTAAACAACCACACAAGTGTTGAAACTTTAAAACCGATTATTTACCTATCCTTACGGATGTGAATACACCTCTACCTGAAAATCGATAGTTTAATTAAATGTTTAATTTTTTCAAATGTGTTTCTCTTAGGCCACTGATGAAGAGCAGGTGGTGACTGGGATGAATCCTGGTCAGAGAGGAGAATCTTCTTTCCCCTAAACAGCACTGGTTTTAAAGGAGGACGCTGCCCTGGATGATGTAGAAGATGTCAGATGCTGTGCAGATGGGGTTTCTTCATGATAACATCAGTTATGCTAAAGAGATCATGAAAATTGACCGTGATGCATGATCTGTATTCATGGACAATGAAAAAAACTGTAAGTGTATAATTTGTAAAAAAAAAAAAAGTTAAATGATTTTTCTGTGTTGTTTAGTAGAAAAGTTTACACTGTCATTCATACACCTGCTCACATTCTTTCACACACACACACACACACACGCGTCTGTTAAAGGTTATAATATCAAAGTTTATGTTGTGATTTATTTGTGTACTGTCATGCCAGAATAGTTGGAAAAAAACCTAACTAATTGTAAATTTATTGTATGTGTTTTCGTATATTTTTATACAATATATACAATTGAACAAAGTCCAATTTGATCTTAAGTTATATTCATCAAATGTTCAATGCTTTGTTTATGAACTCTGTAGCTGTTAATGCCATCCTTTTCTGCATTTCTTCTAACATGTTACTTTTTGACTTTTCTCTTGTTTTTAATAAATATTTTCCTTTTGGTAATTATTATTTGTGTGTAAAAGTGATATTTAAAATGAACAACATTTGTAGGTTTAATGCCTAGCTCAATTTGGGTTAATTTTATCGTAGAAATGCATCGTTTCCCCACATGGCTGCACTCTGCGAGTTTATTTTCTGCCAGCAGGAGGCGCTAAGAGCGGGAGAGGTAGGTTTCTCCGGTAACGGCTGCAGAGCGGTACTGAGCTCACAGACGCTGCCTTATCAAGCACATGCGAAATGATATCGAACATTTTCTAAATACAGTAGTTTTCCTTCTGAAATACAGTGATATAAAAAACACCCGCTCTGTTTTTTAAACCCTGCAATATAGTCATTTTAAACCATAAAAAAGGCAACCCAGCAGGCTGGGTTAAATATGATAACCCAACTGGTTGGGTTAAAACAACCCAGCGCTAGGTTCGTCCCTTTTTGACCCAGCGCTGGGTTGTCAAAATAACCCAAATTGGGTTGTTTTCAACCCAGCAGTTTTTAGAGTGTATGGGGGCGGAGGAGTGCCGCCACAAATAGAATAAGGCTGTGGGAAACAATGGGCCGATATTTTTTTAAAACTTTAAACTTGTGATTTCAAATTATTCTGCCCTTTATGCATTTTCCCACTGTCATATCCATGTCATTTTCATTGTGTGCTGTATGTAAAATGAGTGTTACCTTTGCTTTATTTGAAAAATATGATTCCCAATGGACACAAACTTCCTAAAATACGGAGTGCCCTGTTGTTTACAGTGTTTATCTCCTTTTTAATTATATTTTTATTAAATATTGATTTATTTGTGAAATATTCTTTGTCATTTAAAAAAAAAGAAATTATATCGGCTATTGGACCCCCTGCTTTTCTAAGATATCGGCATCGGCTATCAACAAACCAATATCGGTCGACAACTAGTTCAAATGCAGAGTTTTGTGCATCGTGTCTGTGTGTGTGTGTGACAGAGCAAGAGAGAGAGAAAGAGCGAGAGAGACATGTAGTTGTGTCCGGTGTCTTAACCGTCCGTGGCTTGTGTACTACAAACACATACGAGCTTCATCACTGTGTCTGTCACTCCACTCTGTTCTTGAACTGATGGTAAAACTAAGGACATTATTAACTGTCCTTTACATTTATTTTTAAAGATGAAGCATGAAAGGGAAAAGGAAATGTGCATAAAAAAAATGTCTGTTCTTACAATAACATTATGACAAAACAGACCTTAGTAAGGGTGGCACCATAACATTTGATTTTAGCACTCCTCCTCTCCATCACTCACTCGCAGATAATTAACGGTTGGAAGGGAGTGGTAAAGGATATCCTGTCCAAGCCATCAAACTAACGTCATCAGAGAAATGCCATTTCAGAAATGTTCAGATTTAGATTAAAGATTACTAAAACTAACAATTATTTTCATGGGAATAACTTGCACTAATTGTTGACTTCAATACTAGCAATGTGTGCTAATTAAGTAAATAGGGTACATTTTTATTTCATGCAGATTTTAATTTTTAACAGTAAAGAAGAAAACGAGGCTGAGAGATAGTATTGTTGCTTAAAAACACACAGAACTGAACTGACAACATTTTTTTAAGTTTTAAATGTTGTTATTTGTGAAAATTACATGTAATCTAAGATCAGACCAGTACATTCCACTGTAAAGACTGTTAGTCTATACTTCACAGCCTTATTTTCATCTTCTTATACGGTTTCTACCCTGACTCAAGGCCTACAACTGAGGTTAAGTTTGTGATTTTTTTAGAGACTGTTCGTTACTATACAAATGTAGCAGGATTGAAATCCTGTATAACTACCAAAGATGTCACGCTTCTGACAGCCTGGCCTGAAGACAAGTGTGATGTCAATCTAAAAGGTCCTCAGGAATGTTTCTAAAGGAAATTATCAGCTGTTAACACACGCTAATCATGCTTTAAAGTCACTTGGTCATAGCACTGCAGTAGAAATCACTTTGCTCATTACCTAGTATGAATATGAAAAGTCTCACCCTCGTTTGACTGGAAATCACCAAGTGAACATGGACAGACTAATGAGCCGTCAGCAGATGTGTGCCATTGATCGTATCATAAGACAAGCCATATGTGCACAGACTGTGTACTTCAAACCAGCTATAAAGGTCAGAGAGATAAAACTGCTGAAGATCTGTTTGATGATGCACAAACATTCTATCATTTCTTTCAAAATGGTCAGATTCTGATTGCTGTCAAACAGACAAGCTTAAGCTTACGAAAATGATAAATAGTGTCTGAACTGTATGGGTTATTCAGTGGCTGATTCTGGTAATATTTATCAAGCAACGTGGACGGTAGCTGACAATAACACTAATATATGCATAATACAGTCACATCATGAAATGCAAATGAGATGTACACAAAATTCTTAAAAACTTATTCATAAAAAAGGGCACAAATAAAACTTGCTGTCTCTGCTGTAGAAAGATAACTTTCTAATTTCAAAACGCATCGTCCAGCTGCATAACAGGAATATCTGGGTACAGGTAACATGGAGAATGAGTAGACATTGTTCACTGACATTCTGCAACAACAAAGCTGATTGAAAATCAGCAAACTTGTCTTTAATTAGCCAATTACGTGCCCTAGTTAACTTTCTTTTTTGACTATGACTAACATTACAAAATGCTACTATTAAAAAAAATAATAATAATAAATAGTCACCAAAAAAAAGAAAAAAAAGAAAAACCCTTACCAAAATAAACCAAATGAACTGCCTTGACAAAAAAGTAAGGCAATAACATGTTGCTAAGTTAATAACGTGAAACCTCAATAACCACAAATATACAGTACAGACCAAAAGTTTGGACACACCTTCTCATTCAAAGAGTTTTCTTTATTTTCATGACTATGAAAATGGTAGAGTCACACTGAAGGCATCAAGGGCTATTTGACCAAGAAGGAGAGTGATGGGGTGCTGCGCCAGATGACCTGGCCTCCACAGTCACCGGACCTGAACCCAATCGAGATGGTTTAGGGGTGAGCTGGACCACAGACAGAAGGCAAAAGGGCCAACAAGTGCTAAGCATCTCTCGGGGAACTCCTTCAAGACTGTTGGAAGATCATTTCAGGTGACTACCTCTTGAAGCTCATCAAGAGAATGCCAAGAGTGTGCAAAGCAGTAATCAAAGCAAAAGGTGGCTACTTTGAAGAACCTAGAATATGACATATTTTCAGTTGTTTCACACTTTTTTTGTTATGTATATAATTCCATATATAATTCCACATGTGTTAATTCATAGTTTTGATGCCTTCAGTGTGAAAATCATAGTCATGAAAATAAAGAAAACTCTTTGAATGAAAAGGTGTGTCCAAACTTTTGGTCTGTACTGTACATGGCACACACAAATATTTTCATTTTTTATTAGATTTTACCATTTCTATTCTATTTCTGATACAATAATAGAACAGATTCTGAGATTGCCTACCCTGAAAATATCTAATTCTGATTAAAAAAGCAACCCATTGCTGACCACTGTTTGAAATAGCCATCTTGTTAGGAGTCTGCCAATAATGACTATAAATGCTCTCTAGGTTTTGGAAAGATTATCTGACTATTTGAATGACATCACAGTTGCTATGGTTTTACAGCAGTAACAATAACTGCATAAGCAACTATACTAACTGTACTGCAGGGTTAAACTGTACCAAATCCACAGAAAGAGAAAATAAGACAACCTTTATTGTGCAAGCGAATAGAACAGGATTCATAGAACACTAAATCCATATATCAGCATCCGATTTCTGCTGAATTGGTTTCCTGAATACTTAATCACACTCAAACATGTATAAAATGACTATGAACCGGCGGTGTGTTGGCCTTGAACAATAGACAACAGTGTTGTCTCTGCGGTTAAGGAGAACAAGCCTCTGACAAAAACACTGAAGAGCTGCAAAGACCACGGTAACGGCATTGAGGTGCTAATGGTGTTGAATGAATTATGGTGTGAATCTATGGCATGACACAGCAGGAAATGAGATGCATCTTGAACTCGCTTTGGTTTTCTTTGATTGCAGTTGCAGAGCTGCAAAGTGATGCTGATGCATGTGCAGAAACATTGCAGACCATCCTAACTGGTTGACGTACAACATAAAGCACATAAGTGGTCCACACACACACAGACACAGAGTTCACATCCCGCCCACTACTCTCTTAGGATAGTGATTGCCTGATATCCATGATATCTCCATCGCAACACACCAGAAAGTTAGAAAGCTAGAGTCACTACTATCCAGTTTAAGGGTTCAGTAAAGGTTCAACGATCAGGATTTTTTACGAGACAACTAGATTGTTTTAGATGTAATATTTTTAGCTACAGCAAATTTATAGATGCAACTACATTGTGTCCCAACTATGTGAGACACAAAAGCAGCTTTCTTTTGAGATTGAATTTATCAGCGATTAAACGCAGTAAGTGAAAGAAAAAAATATTGCTGTCCTTTTGCACTAGGAAGCCATGCCCACAGTAAAATCTCATTGGTCTAAACCCCTATTCCACATAAATGTGTTTTTAAAGTGCCCCCAATATGCCATTTCAAATACTGCCTTCCATGCAATGTGTAATGTTAGCGGCCAGTGAAAATAAAATCTGCGACTTCGGTTCCCACTTCCATGACAGCTACACGTCAGGGTAACACATTTGTATAATGTGATGTGCTAAAACAGTAGTCACATTTAAATCTATACTCAAAACTCATCTGTTTAGCTGTGCATTTTACGTACTGTAAAAGTTTATTTCGCAACACTGTTACTGCACAGATGCAACAGTGCTGCGAGATCCAGTGAGAAGCGTTTGAATTCGTCACACAATAAAAAAAATTACTGCAAGATCTAGTGAGAATCATTCAAATTCTGCACAGAAATCTCTGTCATAAACAGGGATGACATACGTCAGGAAACCAGCAGCGGTAACGCTAACTGTAACCATGGTGTTGTGGTAGAAATAGTCGAATGCTTTATATCAGTGGTTTTCAACCTGTTGGCTGCCCAATATATGTAAAAGTGCCTAAGTCATAACATAAGTCATTTCATATATAGGCCTATAATTAAATTTTAAAAAATAATAATAATAATTAAACTGTAACTATGCTTCCACTTTTCGAGCTCGCTGATTGGTTTAAGAATAAACCACTAATTTATAATTTTGCTGCATGCTACTAGGGATGGGTACCGAAACCCGGTATTAAAATGGCCCGGGGCTAAATTATGAAAGACCATAGTATCAGTAAGATCTGACGGTATCAGTTCTGCTTTCGGTACTGGAGGGGGAAAAAAATAATGTACTATGTATTTTTGCTTAATAACCACATTAACGTTCCAAAGTGTGGTTTTACTTCACTAGAGTTGATGCAGACAACGCTGGTTGTCATAAGTGCAAAAAAATTTTTGCATGTAAGGGCGGAGAAACAAGCAATCTGTCAAAGCATCTTTCAAAAGTGCATTATGTGCAGACAGAGAAATGCAAAGTTTTCGACTGACTAACACAACACAAAGTACCGATAAGAATACCGTTAAAGTACCGGACCGTTAAGCAGTATCGGTAAGAGTAGTAATACCGTTAAAACCTTAATGATACCCATCCCTATATGCTACAGAACAACAAATTCAAACATGCATAAATGGCTGTAAACAAGGGAACATAAATGGCTATCAACGTGTTCTCTCCTGACTGCTTGCTCCACTGACTGTCTACCCGCTGCCGAGCTCTACCTGGATCTGGTTTTCCCGTTTTACTGAGCGGTGCCAGCCCGAGTTAGTTTCTGTTCATTGCTAGTTCATTCTGGGGCTGTGCGATTAATAGAAATCGTCATAAAATCCTGCTTTGAACGTGCGCGATTTCTAAAATCGCTTTACAGCACGATTTTCCACAGCCCTGACCTCCCGCAGTATGCTATCCGATCCAATCAGAATGCAACGCGCCTAGCGCGAGAACAGAACAGACTGGCCATATGCCTAACTCCAGGTTCACATACTGTCTGGGATGTGCCTTTTTTCCGAGCCCATGTTAACGGATCAGAGCGCTCACACTGCACCTGGTACAAGGCTAGAAATAATTAATATCTAGCACATGAGCATAGAGAGAGTTGTGAGTGCACAGTACGCAGTTTAAGTGTGATTAGACACGTTTTATGTGCGCACACTCTCTCCGGATGAGAGCAGCGTGTATCTAAGCAAGCATGTCTGGTTTTGTGACAGAGCAAAGGAAATCTCTGTGCGAACAGAGAGATTCGTGCTCGTGCATTATTTTAATGCGCTTTCACATTACATTATAATGCGCTCTCTCGGCTGCTTCTGCACCGCATACACATACTATATAAGCACCGCAAACACAGTACGTGTGAACCTGTTTTTATTAATGTTAAAGGAAAAATTCACCTAAAAATAACAATTCTGTCAGCTGTCTGTCAGTTCTGTAATAGTGTTTTAAATTTATACCACCATTTACTCACGCAAAAGTGGTTTTAAACCTGAATGAGTTTCTTTCTTCTTCTGAACAACAAATGCTATTTTGAGGAACGTGGAAAGCCAAACAGTTGCTGGTCCACAGTGACTTCCATATATATTTTTTGCTACTATCAAAATCAATGTGGACCAGCAAATGTTTGGTTACCCACATTCTCCAAAATATCTTCTTTAGTCTTCAGCACTAAAAAGTCTCCCAGGCGATATATCGGCCAAAACGATACAGTATATCGGTCAACCACTAGTAACAATCGTGACATTGTTTTACACCGCTTGAGGTGCTTACTAATTTCACAGTATTGATGGCAAACATTCAAACTTCTGTTCTTTCACTACTAATGCAGCATCTAGTCAACAAATTACTTTATAATGATACGGAAACATATACTGTACTATATACTGCATACACACCATTTTGTTTCTTTTTAAATCCGTGTCTTAAGTGTCCCACTCTGTACAGCACACAGCGTCACGTGTCAAAACAAACAGCGCATGGTGTCAGTTATTTCCACCTCTAGAGGAAGCTCTGGTACCGGGTAATGACAACGGACCTTCTCAGCTGTTCCAACAACGGACGCAACCCAGAAAAACTATCAAAATGGATTTTCATTATCCAGCAATCAACTAATTAATCAGTTTAGTAAACTGCAAACACATACGAGCTTCATCACTGTGTATGTAATTTGACTGTTCCCCTTTTGGGCTTGAATTGATGGTAAAACTAAGGTCATTATTAACTGTCTTTACATTTATTTTGAAAGATGAAGCTCACGATTATGGAAAGTGCCGTTACATTTCCGATGAGTGCTTGCGGTGTTCAGCCAATCACAATGCACTGGGTCAGTTAGCCAATCAGAGCAGACTGCGCTTGTCAGAAGGAGGGACTTTGTAGAAAACTATGTGTTTGAGAGAGGCGGGGCATAGAGGACCTACAAAAATGTACAGTATTTGAAAAATAATGCGTTTTATTTTTGGTATGATTCATTAAATTTTTTGTATAATTTAGATTGCTTTAATTTTCCTTGTAAAATCTCTGTTGCCTTCCACTATATCTGGACTTAATTAAGTTTGATTATTAGAAATAATCAAACAAAAAATTTAAATAATTATCCTAGACATCTTTATTATTAGAAGAGATAGTTCTGACAAAGACTTTTGTCTGTGTAAACTGTGTCTATTTTGTCTGTGTAGTAGGGGTGTCACTTTTGAGAAAAATTAAATTAGAACGGATATCGAATATAATGCAATGTATTCTAATATATTCGAATATCTACGTGCGAATATATTCGAATAGAATAAAAAGTGACAGCCCTACTGTGTAGACAGTGATTCTAGTTGCCGTCATATTCCCTACGGTCTTTCCCTCTGTCTCTCTGTCTCTCTCTCTCTTCAGTGCCTCCAGAAAAACGCGATTATGCGATCGCGTGATTTAATGCATAATCAGCCAAGGGCTGCATATTTATGCGGGGGTTGCATTAGGGATGCACGATAATATCAGCACAACATCGGTATCGGCCGATAAAACTTAAAATGACCATCATCGGTATCGGCCGATATGAATATTTCTGCCGATGAGCCAAACCGATATTCTCCAAGTGAAATAATTGACCTGTTTTTCAGGTGTGAATGTCTGTCTACATTTGTAAAATAATACATTTATGGTAGAATCACTACAGAAGAGTACATGGATTTCTCTTCAGTAAAATTAAAGTTTAAATATATCAGCCGAAAATTTATATATATATCGGTATCGGCCAAAATTATTTAGAAAATATCGGCATATCGAATATCGGCCAAAATCCAATATCGTGCATCCCTGGTTTGCATTTTTTCCAAATACGCCGCACTTTCGCCGCATAAAATCCCGATTCAGGAAGCAAAATATGCGGAGGTAGAATGATTTCACAATAATAATAATTTTTGTTGCAAAAAGTCACATATATCTTAGCACACAAGTAAATCGCCATTATTTCCAAATGGGAACCTTATGAAGTGACGTAATTGCACGACATGAACATCATCTTTGAAGTGTGAAGCCCGTGGTGAAACCACGGTGAAGGACTGTTACGCCCGTCTAGGGGTAAAGGCATAACATAAAAAAGAGAAGGGAGAAAACGGGGATTCTTTAGAGGGTTTTTAATTGAGCCAAACAAAAATACAACCAACAAAATAAGTAAATGGGGGAATATTCTTCAGGAGTTGACCAGGCCAAAATAATAAACAAAACTTCTGTAGTTTAAGACCTCTTTCTTATACACTAAACAAAATAAACAAAATAAAAGTACAATATTTTAACCTAACTCCCTAACCAAAAAACAGAGATCAAAAGGTTACAATAAACAAAATGGCGTCAAACTCCTTACTTTCTCCCAACCCTCTAGATTTACAATGATATACAATTATTTACAAGATCAGGCAAACAGAGTTACAAGGAGAATCCAAATACACATCATAACAAGCAATAGAGTCAAAATACCAATCAGTTCCTACTTACAAAAAAATAGTATCAAAGTTCAACAGAGACCAAACAACCAAAAAAACAACAATTCTCTCTCTCTACTCTGCACTGCACTGGAGAAAGGAAGTGACATCAGGGCTTTTAAGGTGTGCCTAAGATTGAATGCACCAATCTAGATGGGCCAGTCATTAACCTTTAGGAGCCAATCAGCATCCTACCTGGACAAAACACTTTCAAATACAAAAAAAAAGGAGACAAAATGACAAGATGCAAAACAATGGGTTGTAACAAGGACGCAAATCATTCTCATCTGCCAACAAAAATAACCTCAAAAGACCGCGAAGCAGTTACCCGGTATGTTACATGACAGTGGGGCAAATTATTTTGAGAGATGGATGAGGATGAGGATGGCGAATGATAAGCCAGTGTTAAAGGCTACGCAGTTAGCTTTCATTTTCACAGTGGACTGTTGTACTTTCATTCAGAAGTTGATGCACTCGTAAGATTGTACTTTTTTGTTACAGAATAGTACCAAAACCTTACAGTTGTATGTATATTGGTAGTATGTAAAATAATTTACGTTGCAATAAGAGATTGCGCTTTGCAATTCCTGTAAAACAGCATTTGTATATTTGTGTGTATATTTTATTTGTATTCATTTTTACAGAAGTTGTTGAATATTCTTTTTGTAAAGCTAGAGAACTTGTTTGACTCAATGTTTTGTAAGTTTGAGCCATGTGTTAATTAAGGTCTGAAATAAAACAGAATGAGAACTTAAATATTATGTGATTTAGTATGTTTGCTTATCTCAGGAAGTCATAAGAAATGACTCTTTACAGTAAGGTAGTAGCCTAGTGAGAACAGGATTTTTTTTGGGGGGGGGTTCATCTTATTTTCACTTTTTCATCAAACCGCAGTTTTTGCAAGTTCCCGCAATTTCATCGCATAAGATTGCAAAAATATCCGCATATTCCATCGCATTTTTTAAGAAAAAACTGCTGCAAAATCAAGGATTTTTGCCCGCAACAATCACAAAAAAAAATCCATGTTTTTCTGGAGGGACTGTCTCTTTCACACACACACACAGTTCATGCTTGGCAGGCAGTTAGGGATCTCTAACCAGCTCTGTAGAAACACGCCTCAACAGGCAAAACATTTGTCATAAGGAAAGCATGACAGAGAAAATCAAGGAAAATCATGCATTTCATTCAGGCACTTTTGCAACACTGACTAGAACAGGCTTTACACTTTTCTGTTACACAACTCCCTTAACCCTCATGTCATGTTCCAGTTATTTTTGCTAAAAATGTTAATGTTATCAGATTGGATTTAAACTAACTTGCTCTGTTCAAACTAACTTTGATAATGTTTGTACTTTTGGGGATTCCCCCCCCCCCCAACTTACACTTGTGGTGTCCCTGTCAAAAATGACTAACCTATGAACAATTGCTTATAAATGTCCAATTATGCTATATAATTACCAAATATTGGATTCCATCTTGTTTTAAATAGACAGAGGTTTTGGATTTCTTTTTAGAACTGATTGATAGTAGATCCCCACTGACCTCAATATATGAGTGAACACTGCCAAAATTACCCACAAATAAAGTTTCTCTTCCCCACTAAAACTGCGGTGTACAGGCTCAGATTAATGAGACCTATGATCAGTCATTCCCAAAATAAATAGCAAACCTGTTGTAATTGAAATAAAGCTGATGAAAAAAAGAAAGAATGCAAGATATGGTGATAATATAGTGTAATAGAGATTTACAAGCACTTAAAAAATTTGGGCATTTGTACCTATGTAGGGATAAAATAATGTGGGAAAAATTAGGGGAAATTAGGAAAAATAAGGGATGAGAAAAGGTCTTTAAACTTAGAATCAATCTCAGGTCAAACTCAGGAATTGCTACTACTCTAAAATGAGCCTATGCAAATATACAACAAAAGAGCGATATGCTGAGCTTCATGCCAAAAATATATCTCTGTAAAGTAAGGCAGGCAGCGGTGTTGCTGCAGATGAGGAGCTAGAGAGACCTTGAAAGTGAAACATCACAGAGGAAATCTAACAAACAGTGAAGATGCTTCATCCAAACCGCATATATTTTTGGTCATTTTCATATTTGATCCAGCTGCATCCTGCCCAGGCAGCATTGCAAACAAACTTTTGACTAAGTTGTTGGAGCTTATGACAACTAGACTTTGTTGTAAGAGTCTTGACTACTTAAGAATTGAGTCATTACATGAAAAAAGACAAAAGAAAAACCAGTGCATACTTGAGACCTAAAAAAAACTTCACAAATTAACCTGATCTAATTCAAAACGGAAACTACATAGACGCTTCTCAAAGCCTTCAAGGCTTTATAAAATTGACTGACAATTAGGTCAGAAGATGCATTTAAACCAATTGCTTTAGTGAGGCTGAGGCTAATTATAAACTCAAACGGGTTTCAAATTGTTGAGTAAGAGAAGGTAAAACTGCTTCTCTAAATTTTAGTGGCTGATGGTTAGGGCTGTCACTTTTGTGAAAAAATCTTTTTCGATTTTTTAGACATAAGTGTTCATTGAATCGATTGTAAAATCGATTTTCCATGTCTAAAAAAAGATGTTTTTCTTTTTCAACGTCAAATAATGGATGAATGTAACGAGAGCACTGGAAACGCACAAGACAGCAATATTTCTTATTTATTGGCATGAAGTTTCTGGCAGAATAACAAACAGCAACAGGAGTGCAACATTCTCGAAAAAATATATATGCAGAGGGGACGGCTGCCATAACAAAAGAAAAACATCACTGCAGGCTTCAACCCAGCTGCATTTATGATTTAGGCAATTCAAAAATCTCCAAGATTATTTTAAATAATGATTCAATCCATTTCAAACAACTGTTCAAAAAAATGAAACTTTAAATGGACTTGAGAACGGGCCATGTGTGTTTTTTTTTTTTTTTTATTGAATGTAACCGACAGCTCACAAATCTATTGGACAGGAAAACAAGTCGATCAACATTTTCGGGATGCAGAGCAGTGTTTTTTTTATTCACTATATGTCCAGCTGTTGGGAAGACTTGCTCAGACTGCACTGATGTCCCAGGGACACTCAGGTACAGCTGCGCAAGGTGGGGGTATTACTGTCAGTTTGCAATGGTCCTTTTCATAACTCAGAATCTGTAACTAGATGTACAAATGAGGCAAATTCGCGTCTACCGCGCCGCGACTTTACATTGACTTAAAATTGAAATCTTTCGCGCCAGATGCTTTATTCGAGTGTGAACACGGCATTTCGACGTCACTGGGTCTTATAGGCGCGTACAATTGCAGTTTTTTTCTGTCTAGCTTTTGCAAGGCATTCTGCACTCTCTGAATTCTTTATTTTCTTTTTCTGCTTGGTTGTGAGTTTTTTTTACATCTATATTTTTTTATTGTTTAATTCTTTTAAAATTAATAGTGTACATATTTGGTTAAAATCGATTCCCTATTTTCATTTTCGAAACTTTTTTTGGTTGGTCCGATCGATTGTGCAATCGATTTTCAAACTAAAAGTGACAGCCCTACTGATCGTATGATTTTCACATGGCCAACAATGAACTCTATAAAACTGCATTTCCCTTTAAACAGCCATATACACCCACATTGTTAACTCCATGGTTAATGTAAAACTGACAGGAAGTCAGAGAACATTTAGTATATTTACACAACTGGAAAAAAGATACTAGACACCTCCTCCCAAACCAAAGATTCACTGTATAAAAAGTGCTACTGCTGAGTTAAGAGACTTATATTGTTCTCTTTTTACAAAACTACTTCACTGCTCATTAAAACTGTCAAGTGGTGTGACCTATAAATCTCATGTGGTTCAACTGCCACATCAACAAATCCTGAGTTTCTTGAAATATCAGAGAAGTTGACACTTTTTAAGGCAAGGACAATGAATGTCATGTGGTCTCTTTGAAAACTTAATGACATTTATAAAATAATGATCTTCTACCCCCCAACCCCCCCCCCCCCTATTAAAAAAAATAAATCTTGAAAAATGTTTTAAAACCTTTAAGAGATTGAATTTATGACATTCTGTGTACAAACTGATGTGAAAGATAAATATATGAATAGTGTTTCGAAACACGAACAACCAGCTGGGCATTAAAAAGGCAGCTTTTAATGTGCAGGACGAACATGCATCATCGTTGCATTGAAAACCCATACGTATGCCCTTGATGGAGATGAACATAATGGATATGGTCAGTGTTTCTCTAATACTTCCTAGGAGTTTATTTTCATCTCTCTCTCTCTTCCACACCCACACATCGTTTCCAGAGGCCCAGATGTTCTTTGCCTTCCAACCCACTGCAACACAATCAACCCCAATCCCTGATTATCCCATATTAAATGAACCGGATCAGTCCATCAAACTGTCTCCGACAAAGTCTCACAGAGCAAGTAACGGGCATGCTAACTTCACAGACAGAGTACAGACAAGTCAACTGACACTAAACAGATATGGAACTGTTATGTTTCCATTATACTACAATCTCAACAATACTGTGGAAACTAAAGGGTGTTTCCTATCAATCCACTCAAGACTGAACACTCAAAGGCTGTGGTTTATAATGCAGAAAAGTGTTGCACTTCTGGTTATAGAGAGCGGAGGAAAAATAATGCCAAATGCAAATAATAAAAATAACTAACTAACAGCTAAATAAATACAAAGATTTTTGTTGTTGATGTCTAAGGCTATGCATCCAATCACATGGATTTTGGCAAGAATTGTACAGATTTTTTGGACAGTTTTTGTTAATGTTTGCACAATGTCACCCAGCACAACATCAAATGTATTGTATAATTGGTCACACCACTGCCCAAATATACTACCCCAGACTAATAAATGCACAGTTTTTAAATATAAATGAAGTTTGGGTTGGGATCTGGTTTTGATGAGCATAAATGTTCATGCATATAGGTCAAAGAAAGTGACAACATGTGAGTATGTCTCAAAGAGCAACGTCTGTGGTTCCATTAGATTCGGTGCCTCTTCCTCTTTCCTGTTTTAGAGTCTTTGTGGAGTTTTTTTAAAGCGTGTCAAATCGGATAAAGCTCCTATCTGTGTCACTGTGGTGTTGCCAGAGCAAATTATGGACACTCAGCTGATCATGTTGTGAGATCATTACATTAGCGATGATGATGTTTTGAGACATCCAGCATTTAACTGATTAAACTGGCAGAAGAGAAAACCTTGTGCACTGCAGTTGACAGTAAATGGACAACAAATGAAGAAAAGGATCTCTCTGACAGCCAGTCAGGGTACAATACTTCTCCAATAAGTCCAATACTTCTGTACTCTACTTTTCTGTATAGTTATACAACTGAAATAAACCGTATGATAGCGTGTTTGATATTTTAGTTTTATACAACCGTTCTATAAACCACAAAGAGATGACAAGTAAAGTTTCAGACAACATTTGGCCATTTACTTTTTCTCCACCAATCAAAAGAGTTTCAAAATCCCCCTAAGCATCACCCTTTCTTTGTCAGCAAGCCACGCACTGATTAAAAGCTAAACTGAATCATAGATGGCTGGAACGGAAACTTTTGGGCGAACTAGCCTATCCCTTCAAGCAACGTCCTGTGACACACATTCCCAAAATGCAATTTCAACAGACTAAACATGTGACATAGCAAGCACAATTGCGTATTTGATAAGTGATCAACAGTGGCAGCCCACATTCCTCCTGCAGGGAACTTCACTGGCGCTTTGAAGGTGATCAGAAACTGGTATGGTAGGAGTTTTGAGTTAAGTGTGTCTTACCTGCAGAGGAGTCGTCGTCGTGCTCGGAGCTCAGGTATGCGTCAGGTGTGCTGCGTCCGGACCCGTGAGAGCCGCGCAGCGCGAGGCCAGGAGACAGTCTGCCGTCATCCGAGTCCAGCTCCCGACTCAAGCGGAGGCGAGGGTACAGCCGCTGGCTGTCCCGAGCGTTGCCTTTCGGGTTGATGATGTTTTTTCGCAGAAAGTTTTCGTTGAGCTCCGCGTCCTCGAACTCGCGGTCGCTGTCCTGCTCGCTGTTCCGAGAGCTCTCACGAGCCGAGGGGTGTTCTGGCGGAATATCGGGCTTTCTCCGAGGAGGGACGAGGATGGGCTTACCTGTCTTGCTGCCCCGGAGTGCGTCCCGGGCGAAAGACTCGTCCCCGTCTTTGCTCTCTGGGTCGCGAGGACTGTCCTGCTTTGAATCTGCCTTGTTGCACCATCTCTCGACGTCATAAGTTTTCTTCTTCTGCGCGATGGTGGTCTGAAGGTAAATCACCTTGAACTTCTCTTCCGACAGAGCCTGCTGTAACACCTTCAGGTTGGCTTTGCATTTCTCCAGCTCCGCCTCGATGTCCTCCACCGACTTGAGGTTCATCACGGGCACCTCACCGTCTGGAAACTCGTTCCTCCAGTGCTTCTCAAATTCCGCCTGTTCCCACATCGTTAAAGCAGGGTGGGGGGAAAAGCTCCCTGAAAATGTGTTTCTGGCTTAGAAAAAAGCTTGGGTTCACGGTCTCAAACGCCTGTTGTGAAGCAGCGATTGTTCATTGTCTCGTGCGCGCATATCCACTCACTCACACTCCACAGATCAGTTTACAACTGAGCAAAAAAATAAAAAACTTTCGGCTTCCGCTACATTGGAAAGTCGTGACGTCACCTGGACACGGAGCCAATCAGACCCACTGGTTTACATTTAGACATTTACACCCTGTGGTTGCTCTTTCACGCACCATTGAAGCCCCACCTGTTGAGTAAACACGCGTTTGCCTATTAATATACATTTCAGTTAAGGTTTACAAATAAATGTGCTTCCAAATGGAAATAAAATAAAAAATACACAATAAAACGAATCCTTGCAAATGTAGCTTGCAATGTTCTTACAAAATAAGCATTATAAAGTAAAATAGCATTACTGCAAATTGAAAAAACAAGTAATAGTTATAAATAAACAGATACAAACTAACAAACAAATAAATAAATGACAATGACATGAGTTGGAGCAGTAAAAATGACGAGCAAAAGTTTAGTGATAAGGGCAAAGGCACACAAATCCTTGTATTTCCTGAATCAAACTATGAGTTTCATTGTTTTCCATGCAAATTTTTCTTTGCATCTTTTTCATGCATTCTGCAACAACAACAAAAACACACACACACACACACACAGCTCTTGACTTCAGTGTAGACAATTTTTTCCCGTGCGTCTCATGTCTGTCCGTTGTGGTATTGCAAAAGGCTGTTATGATGCATTTTGTGTCTTGATAATAGATTGAATCCTAATTCTGCTCTCTGTGCATTATTTACATATTATAATGGCAATTAGGGGGGTGAGAATTTGAGGTCAAGAGTTTTATGTCCCAGTTGAGTCTAATTCATGGTCCATTAACTGTTCAGAGATGCCAGGGCCTGTTCTTCATTCAGATTGTCAATACCATTAGCAGAGTCGTGCAGGACAAATTTGATATGGGTATCATCGTGTCAACTGGAGAACGGGAATGGCCGGGTCCCAGCAGTTCTATGAGAAACTGAAGATGAGAGATGTGTGTACTGATAGCTGCATATCTCATCTGCTGCATCTGCTGCATGGATCAGTCCACTTTAGAAAGTGGTTAGGAGCGTGAGATGCTACATTTTTTCTTTCTTTTGTAAAAATTACTTTCATTTTAACCTCTGCAATTTATCATAGCACAATGAAACAAAGCTCTAACACAAGGATTTTAGTCTGCTTATGGTTATGGACATTCAAATGCCATTTCAGCAGGAATCAATATTAATAATTCACAACATTTTGCATCCTTTGATCCCATTCTGTGCTGACTGTCTTAAGCCTTGTAAAATGTATTTGTGTGGGACATTCAATGCTTTGGCATATAATTATTGATTTTAACAGGTTAACTACCAGACAGGGGGTTTAAAGGGATAGTTTGCCAAAAAAAAAAAAAAAAAGAAAGAAAAAGAAAAAAAAGCTCTGAATTCTTTGTACATTCAGACGTTATTCTGTGAGAAGAATGGTTAAACTGTTTTCTCACAATGAAAGTCAGTGGGGTCTAAAACAAGACAAAACTAAATCTTTTGACTTTCATTGTATGGAATGAATTAATTAAACTCTTTTGTGTCCGAATTAAGAAAGAATGTCCTACAGGTTTGGAAGGATATGAGAAGGGAGGGTGAGCAAAGCAGGATTATTATAATTAAAATAAAGCTAAAATTATGGTTTTGCTTGAATTAAAATAAACATTAACTGAAATAAAAGAATTATGAGAAGTAAGGCTTAGAGCCATTATAAAACCGGCAGCACAATGAACAGTGTCAGAAACCGAAGACCCGATTAGATCATCCTTTATTTGATACGCATCAATGCATTTAACTTCTGCTTGAATAGCAGCCGAAGAGAGAATGTCTTCCTGTAAATTCAGGCTTGTTTTAGTTGCACGGACCATTATTCCATGGAAGGTCAGCGCAATATGTTTCATTTGGCAAAGAGAGAGAAACCTCTAGAAGACATTGTTGCTTTATTCCAGTTCCATTTTGGACTCTGTCCCAGAACTGCAAGGTCATTTTGACTAAAAGCCTATTCAACTTTTGTCTATAAATGATCGCTTGTAAATGCATGATACATAACTTGGATCAGTCACCATGGTAATTCACACAATAAAATCACACCACACTTTCTAGCAAACTGATGAAATGAATTTGTGAAAAAGGAGGGACACAGTGACATGCATGATGCACCACATTTCCCAACTGTGAGGAAGACATACAAATAACAATGAATCGATTGGTATTTAAACATGATGATGGTGATTTAAGATTTTTGCACATTTCATTATAGTATGCATATTTGCCATCCCACAGATCATTTACAGTTAGCATGAGGGGAAAAGTCACCATTTGGTGTTTTTTTTTCTTTCTTTTCTTATTAAAGCAAATGTGGCTAAAACCCCCAACAAACTGTGTATTTGGGAATTCTACAATGATGCAACTGCTAATATCTTGGACTCAGGGGCAGAAAGGGGAAGTTATGTTCTCAGGTTTGATGATGAAGTGCTGCCCTCTAGTGGTCAATCTGTACAACAAAATACAAAACGTAGGATTTTAAGGGAACAGTTTGCCCCAAAATGAACATTTGCTGAAAATGTACTTTCCCTCAGAATGTGGTTTAGCCTTACATAACTTACTCACAAATGGATCCTCTTCAGGGAATGGGTGCCGTCCAGAGGTGTAAAGCAAGAGATGCTACAAAGACTCCATTACAAGTCCATTACCAATCACATGACTTGAGTAAAAGTCAAAGAGTGTCTGATTTTAACAGAATTTAAAGGGATAGTTCACCTTCAGTTTCTGATACCCATTGACATCCATAGTATGAAAAAAACTCAACACCTCAAAATTCCAATAAATCAATGTCAACACAACCACCTCTTAAACGCCTGCAGACATTGAACTGTCAGTGAAGCACAAGTGCTCAAAAAGGGAATAATTAAATGCTCCGGTAACTATCGTAACCTCGGTTCCATGAGAACAGGAACGAGACATCACGGAAATATCATCGCTGGCTGTAGTAATGTCCTCCTGTCTTATATAAAACACCAGTGACTCACAACTACCTGCTAATGCACTCACACTCACACAAAAGAAGAAGCCTTGTTGACAAGTTAACGCACAAGATATAGTTAGTGCCCTATAGATGGCAATATAGCTTCTTTCGTAGCAAAAATAAACTGTTAAAAATAAGGTGCAAAGCAAAATGTAATGACTAATTATAATAAAGAGTACATATACCTATTCAAAAATGTAGTGAAGTAAAGAGTAAGTGGGGTCAATACTGCACCGTTAATTCTCTAAAACTATACAAAGTAGCCTAAAAGATCCTCAAGTACAGTAACTAATAACATTTACTTAAATGCTTTAGACCACTGTTGGAGTCCAAAACTGTTGATTATAACTTCAAACCACCCTCTATCCATAATACTTCTTTCTCCAGTGAAGAAGTCGTCTCATCTGAGTCAGGAGAGAAATATGCACAGATAAAGCACCGGTCAAAAATAGGTCCTAAACAAATATGTCGGTGGATTTTGATGTTAGAGGACAACAGGGGATGAACTTCTACACTGGCAGAAGCAGTATTATGGATTATGGACTGGCATTTTAGACAGAAATGACTCTAATTCTGACAGCACCCATTTCACTACAGAGGATCAAATGCTTATGCTTATCACTGTAATGCTTAATTTCTCCAAATCTTTTCTGATGAAGAAACAAACTCATCTTGAATAGTGTGTAAGTACAGTACTGTACAGTAGGCTAGTCATCACCTTGATATTTTTCAATGGAATAAAAAAATAGTATATATCAAGAAGAATGTTGATGGAATATATATATATATATATATATATATATATATATATATATATATATATATATATATATATATATATATATATATATATATGGGTGAGTAAATAAATATAATTTACATTTTTAGGTGAAGCATTTGTATAAGAGGATCTGTTGAAATCAAAAGAAGTGCAAATCAGATTTAATAAAGATAAACTTTTATTATTCGTTTTGATCGAAAAGATCTGTGTGAGACAAAATAGAAATCTCTTGCGGCTTTATGTAAATGCTTTACATAATACATTTACATTATGAAATGATTCACTCCACATTAATTCATCTGATTAAGACTGACAAAGCTTCATGTAATACAAATACATTGTGACAATACCTATTATGTTAAAATACATCATATTCCACATTTTGACAACACTGAACTTAATCAAGAAATACTAAATACCACCCGGACTTTAATGACATCATACAACACGGTATGTAATAAACTGTATGGAATACCTGGTAAATGTATTAAAAACAATCAATATTATTCGTCAGTTTGGAATAAATTAAGAACATCTGTTCCTTGCATAGATAGATATGATATTTTAAAACATAACACTATTTAAAAAAATAAGAACAACTCAGAATAATGGGCCTTTTACACAAGCCATATACATCACAAAGTGGAAAAAGCACACATATTTCTCTAAAATATACTGTATAACACTTTCAGTGGCTGCTGAGCTTATCCATCAATCTATAAAGTCCACCATATAGTACACCAAATCCTATCGAATATTACTTTATCTTTCTACTGTAAGAGCTCTTAACTCTTTATCTCTATCAGACAAAAATGATTTTCTGTTTAAGGCAATACTTGGGTTGCACCACTGAAATGAGGAAGAAGTCAGAAACTCCAAGACTTAGACTACAACACTTTTGCATCACAAACAGCAAAACACACAGACCTTTGACAGATGATTAATTTCCCATGATGCATGACGTACAAGCACAGTGCTGAGAGGTTATTTTGCGGTTGTTTTAAGGCTGTTTCCGGTCAGTGTTTGAGTCAACAGTGTGTTAAATCGGAGGCTAGAGGGCAGTGAAGACTGTTCCTGAGCTTGTGCATTTTTCCACACACTACATCAGGATCTGAACGCTGCAGACATACACTAGAGGTAGACCTACTGGATATAATATTTGAAAAATCGAAGAGTATAAATTCTTCATTACATTTTCGGTACAAAACACAATTTATTTGGATCAACTCAGTGTTAGAAAATTAAAAAATGAAATAAATATTGTGGATTTAAAATATTTGTATTTTGTAATATTTAAAATAATTAAAAAAAAACTTTTTTTAATGATTTATACATAGTCATTTATTCCTGTAATGTCAAATGTGAATCTTACTCCAGTCTTCAGAGTCACATGGTCCTTCAGAAATCTTTATAATGTGCTGATTAGCTGCTCAAGAAACATTTCTTAATATTTTTGGGAAAGCATATCTTACTGACCACAATTGTTTGAATGTTAAGTATTATATATGGTATATATAGATATATATGTTATATATCATGTATATTTTTGATATTGCGACTTGTCTCTTTTAAGACAATTTAAGTAAATGTTTGCCTTTTTTTACTTCTCAATTTAATAGTCCTGTGGTGTTACCATTTTAAACCTCCATTATATTTATTCCAGAATTAGAAAAATGTTGAAGTTGACATTTAATTAAAGTACGGTACATATCATGTCAACTATCTGACACTCATAGTGACTTCTAAGAGAACACGTTAATTGAATGCTTTTCTGATAGCATTAGCAGCTAGCATTTCTCTACAAGTGGTGGTGAAAGCCTGCTGTTTTTCGTAATATGCAGCCTCATTAATAAACGTGGGGTACACTGTGTTGGCACCTTCATAAAGGATTGTTCTCCCATCGAACGTTAGGAACACAGGGTCACCCCGGTTCAAAGGCTCCCAGTCACAGTCCTACACAGAAAGAGAAAGAGAGGGAATGAACAGGAGCATACTGCGGAAAACAAGTGAAGCCTGGGAGTGAAAACAAGCCCAGCAAACATCGGAGTCATAGGACACATTTTCTTACATGTGTTTCCCCGTCCCTGCATCCCTGTCATAAAGAGCAATGCTTTTATACGTCGCTTGAGGGTATGTGCTTTCCTTGCAAAAGAAACACACTTCTCTATGCATTTACTAGATGGTCCATTTAGAATACCTGTAGATGAGGATGCACCATAGCCGTGATGTTGCCGTTGGTGTCTCTGGGGTAATCCATTCTCTCCTGGACTCGGAATACATCTACTGTACATGGAGGAAACTCTACACCTATGACCAAAAAAAAAAAAACACAAACACATGGAAAACTAGGTGAAACAAGGAAAGAAAAGGGAAAAATAGATATCTCGGTCTTTTGTCAGGCAGAAAAGAACCTTTCCTTAAATGTACACACCCTCAGGCCATCCAAGATGTACTGTAGATGAGTTTGTTTCTTCATCAGAACAGATTTGGACAAATGTAGCATTACATTAGTTGCTCACCAGTGGATCTTCTGCAGTGAATGGGTGCCGTCAGAATGAGAGTCTGATAAAAACATCACAAGCCAGAGAAACAAACTCATCTACATCTTTGATGACCCGAAGGGGAGAACATTTCCAGCAAATTTTCTTTTTTTGAAAGAATTATTCCTTTAAGTAGTAATCAGTGGCTTATAAAGAGATGCAGTACATGTAGTTCAATCTAAAACATGTTTATTATGCTTAGTTCATGTTATATTGTTTCAGCTTTGGTTCCTTCAGCGAGGAGTGGGACCAAGCTGTCCTAAAATGTTATAAAATCACAATATTTCTGTTAATAGACAGACCTATTGGACAGCTTCACTTTGTTCGTTTGTTTAGAAATACTGATAATTTTTTCAGTATTTTTCCATCCTGTACTGTGAAATATGTTAATAATATGTTCTAGAGCTCCCGCGATAAACGTTCAGCATTAACATATCAGTAATATGTTGTTTTACAGCCACATGTTGTTTCACAAGGATGACACGTGTTGTAAGGGTGCTCCACATGCTTCACTATTAACACTTTTCTTTATGTTTCGCTTGTTCTGTTGATGTAGTCCAAACATGTTGTACACTGGCAAACAGAAAGCACGTTTAAGCGCTCACAATGAGACATTCATCCACAACAATGCGGCCCCTCTACACAGCATGACACTACAAAACCCAGCAGGCTACTAATGACATGGAAACGAACCAACAAGCAAACAAGCATTCAAGTCACAAAACGGCAAAACCAGAAGAGAAACCAGCCACCCTTGCCCAGCTCAACATGTTCCTGCTTAATGTGAGGCATGGAGAAATGTGTGTTCATGTCAGGCTGAAAATACACGTGACTGCCTTGTTCAAATGTCTCCACAGACCAGGGGAAAAAAAGAGGAAGATGAACTCGAAGGAGAAGTCTTTACTTAAAACTGGCTGAAATGCCAAGGTTGGGCAGTTCATATTTAAATCAGTGCTTGCTGACTCAATGACCTGAGAGCAGAACCGTTTGTCTTGAAATGCCACACACTATCCAGGCAGAAAAAAAAACCGGATGGCCATAGGGAAAAGAAAGTTATGTAAACATGAAGCATCTAATGCGTTATTGAAAATAATAGAACATGTGAATTGTGTGACATATGAAGAACATTATAGATCCATACTGTTACTGCACATTTAACAATGGTTTTTATTAGGAAAATAATCCTATTGTATAGGAAATCATCTGAGGCAGAAGACTGGAGGAGTGGCTGCTGAAAATTCAGCTTTACCATCCGAGGAATAAAGTATACACATTTTTGAACTTTTATGAAATGTAAAAGTTATTTCTAAACTGTAAACGTCAAAATAGTGACATCTGAAATCTTAATTGTGAGGTGTTATCTTGTGAGATTTAAAAAGCTAGAATTGTGGGATAAGTACTAGGACTTGCCTATTTTTATTATTTAAAAAGAGTTGTGAATTGTAACCTCAGAATTACAAGAAAAAAGTCAGAATTATGAGTTTATCTTGCAGTTATATATACACTACACAGATTTTTTTGCAATTTCGAGTATTATGAAGTACATAGCCCTCCATAGTTTTTACTGTATTTCTGAACAAATAAATGCAGCCTCAGTGAGCATAAGAGACTTCTTTCTTTCTTCTCATCTAATGGTGTGACATCTGAAAAACACAACATTATAGTCCCATACTGTCACTGTCCATACTATCACATATGATTACAATTGGTTTATACTAAAAAATAATCCTATTGTATAGGAAATATAGAAACTAATCCTATATTGTGGCTACTCAGGTTGCCATTGAAATCCCTTTATAGCAACACATTCCATGTTCAGTGGAGTAAGCATGCTGATCTCTCCTTAACCTTCATTGACCTCACCGCTATTGAAGAGCTCGATGAAGTCCAGCGCGTGCTTCAGTATGGTCCTCATGGACTCGAATACATTGCTCCTCAAAACACCCTGTGGCTGAGGGCCCACCTCAAGACCTGCAACACAAAAACATCTATATAAGCCACTAGTACTTGACTGGTGGGTCGTGACCCAACAAAGTGTCAAAGGTCTAATCTGATCACGGACAGCAGTGGAAAAAAAACATGTTAAATAAGGTGAAGCTGGTTCTGTGTTGGGTTTCCACTATAATATTAATTCATGGAAAAAGAAGTCTCATCATATGGTAGAGAATGAGCTCTAGATGTCTACAGAATTATTTGCAGAGGCTCTGGAAGCTTTCATTAAAGCTAGACTTTTCATATTATGCTTGTTTATTCCACTTCTTAGCTGCTGGCTGACTTTCAGGGGTAATATTAAACTTGATTTAGAACCAGGTTTGACCTGCTGAGTATCCCAGGACTTTGTACTCACCAACAGAGTGTTTGGCCACAGAGCGTGTGGTTGAATACTTCAGCTGTGGGTGTTCGTTTAAGAGTACTGAACAGGTATGGGGAGCCATAGCTTTCTGTAAGTGGGAAGAGCACAGGTGTCTTTGTTAAGATGTTTGATTTGCTTATTTTAAGACATTAAACAACATCCTGGTATTGGAATGGTTTGGTAAAGAATTTAATGTTCAGTATATACATGCAACAAATTATTTGTGCACTACCGGTCAAATGTTTGGGGTCAGTAAGATATTTTTTTTTTTTAATGTTTTTGAAAGAGGTCTTTTATGCTCACCAAAGCTATTTTTGTTTGATTCAAAATAAATATTGTGACATATTACATTTTAAAATAACTGCTTATATATATATATATATATATATATATATATATATATATATATATATATATATATATATATATATATATATATATATATTATGTTGAACACCGTTATAAAGAAACACAATTTTTTTGATGAATAAAAGTTAAAAAAGAACAGCATTAAATAATTCTAATATGTTGATTAATATGCGTATTATTCTTGTGGTATATTTTTCAGGATTCTTTGGTGCATAAAAAGTTCAAAACAATAGCATTTATTTAAAAATATAAAACATTTGTAATATTATAAATATCTTAACAGTCACATTTGATCAATTTAATAGGTCCTTGCTGTATAAAAGAATTACTTTCATAAATAAATATATAAATAAATGCATGAGCAAATAAGTAAGTAGCTTGAATATAACAATACAAGTTAATATAATTATACAATATAATTGGATCTAGTTTCTTACTTTAATATAATGCACCATCTGAAGGTTGAAGAGGTCTGTTGAGCTTTCCAGGATGAGAGTACAGCCCATGTTTGAGGTGGTGTTGTGAAGGTCAAAGATGACATCATATGCATCTGAGCTTCCTTTGGGTCCGAACATCCGATTTATTTCCTTGGCCCTCTGGACTTCATACAGCAGCCCTTCAACATCTGGAGCACTGTGGACAGAAAACTCCTTCTCAATATTAACAATGCAATAATCTTTTAAATAGCAGTTAGGTTCAAGTGTATTGTTATCTTTTTTTATATATATTAGTGGCTGGCTGTTATCGGCGTTACATTTGGTACACTGTACTGATCATTTCCCCATATGCTTTCAATTTTATGATTTTACTTAAAAGTAAAGGAAATGTATTTTCTATATAGGATTGGGTTTGCACATTAGTTTCTCATTTCTAGTTCATATATGTTTTCACTTCGCATACTTCCTGTGTGCATTATGTCCACCATACTAAATTTCCAATCTTAATTTTTTTTTTTTGTAGGTTGTTTTACTGTTTAGCTACATTTACCAGAAAGCAAATATTAGGCTGTTTAATCGTGAATTGTGGGCAAGTTGTCACAAAATGAAAATGTGTTCAATAAATCTTTTCACTGATATCATAACTTCAGTGGAACTGATGGAATAAACAATTGTTTGTAGACTTCTGCAGACCCAAGACTTACAAACTATAG
This sequence comes from Carassius auratus, assembly GCF_003368295.1. Lineage (NCBI taxonomy): Eukaryota > Metazoa > Chordata > Actinopteri > Cypriniformes > Cyprinidae > Carassius > Carassius auratus. Next base: position 22,091,501 of record NC_039247.1, on the reverse strand, counting down.
AAGTAATAACCACTAACTGGAGTAAAAAGTCTTCTTATAATTTATTTTCATTGTAATTGGTCACATTTATAAAACTGAAATAAAAAAAAAACACCTTTTTAAATATTTAAAGGTGTTCAAAAAGTCAGTTTTACAAGCGTTATGATGAAAATGAACACTGGTTTCGTGTAGTCTAGGATGCACTATTGCAGGTTCTCAATGACCCAAATCCCGCTCCACTCACGTTTCTCGACAGTCGTGACATGAGCGGCTCGTATCAGCTGACCGCTCGCTCCACTGATAGTTTATCGCTCGATTCAGTGATGTTGTGTCATGTGAGGGAGCTGTTCTTCAGAGCATGCGTTCCTGTCTTCAAACTCAGCTAGACTGAGCCCAGCGCAATAACAGAACGCAGTGTTCAAACACCGCGGCCAGAGACGTCGAGCTGACGTAACTTACTGTGTGCATGACAACAATAAACAACACACACGGAACGCGATAATAAACCTTCAACACTGAGCGAAAAAAGTTTCGTCTACTGTTTGACTGTGCTCGGTTTTATGAAGGTGAGTATAAACAAACGAACGAGCCGGGCTTGTACAGAAAAGAACGCGTTTAGCAAGACGTTTATTTACCTGAGGTTCTCTGGTGTGAAGGCTCTGTTCAGATCCGTGTCGATGTACCTGGAGCATTTCTCCACGGCTCTAGGGTTGCTTATGAACGGCTTGATCAGCAGTCCGTTTCTCTCGATTTCGGCTGAATTCTGTATCCACATATTTACCAGCGTTATGCCAGACATCTCATTTCCATGTGTGCCTCCAAAAATAGCCACTCGTTTGGCCTCGTGTAAACAAGAAACATTAGTTCGCGAACTCATAGCGAGAGCGACACGGACGCGCGGTTTACGAAAGACGGGAGCGCACAGTTTCCACACAATGCCGTTTCCTCCAGTCGCCGGTGCGATGTGACTGCTGTTATATAAGGGTTATTTGAAGGCTAAGCCCAGGGCATTACAGCGTATCTACGTTAAACGCGCATGGGTCGGATTTCACATTCGCGCTGTGGTTTATCGAGCGATTATTATCTTGGTCATGGTCAAAATGTCACAGGAGATTATACGCGATAAATAAATATTTAACGCGAGCAGGTGGCCTATGCACCTATGCAAACTAAACAGTGTGTCAACTAAAAAAAAAAACTGGTTTAAAACAAGTCTAGATAGTGAATTTCACTATTGACTTTTTCAATCTACTCTGTTGCAAAATCAAAAGTAGGTTATTGGGATTCATCTACATCTACCTATATAAACGGTAGCAATAATAAGTTATAAGTGTGTTCAGCATAAAAAAAAATGAATATCATGGAAAAGGTATTTATTTTTTGTAATTTAATAAAAAAATAAACGCAAAAATTCTTATAGCCTATTCTATATTCATTGGACACAAACTGAAATATTTCAAGAGTTTTTTTGTTTTGTTTTAATTCTGATGGTTATGACTTACAGCTCAGGAATAAAAACAGTATCTCAAAAAATTTGCAATATTCGATTTTGAGCTTGATTAGTTTGATTAATTATGAGTACAAATACTGGGTAGCTCTTGGGCTAGTTTAGAACACGCAACCACAATTATGGGAAAGATTACTTGACAGTTGTCCAGAACAGAAGACAGTCATCAACACCCTCCATAAGCCACAGAAGGTCATTACTGAAAGGGCTGTCTGGTCAGAGTGCTGTATCAGAATATATTCATAGAAATTTGACTGGAAGGAAAAAATGTAGTAGGGAAAGTTGCACAAGCAACAGGGCTGACCACAGCCTTGCGAAGATTGTCAGGAAAAGCCGATTCAAGAACTTGGGAGAGCTTCACAAGGAGTGGACTGAAGCCGGAGCCAGCACATCAAGAGTCACCAGAGTCAAGTTTGCTTTTTTAAATTACATTACAAAAAAATAAAGAATTTTCCATGATATTCAAATTTTTTTAGATGCACCTGTATATGAAAATCCCGCCCATGTCTTTAGAAGGCATGTATCTAAGCTGGGCAGATGGTGCCTGAGCCCTGCCGAGCTCAACAGAGGTCATAAATGCTACATTAAGGCAATTATGCGTGCTCTCTGAGCCTGTCAATCAACATTATAGCGCCACCCACAGGATAACGCTAGGACATCTCTGCCAACGATTAGAATACAGAATTTACAAAAAAAAAATTCCTATATATTAGTGCTACGAACCAGAATCTGCCCAGCCTAAACTTATATATAAAGAAATTCTGATTAATAAAATGACTTGAAAGACGAGAAATGCTGTGGTAGGCTGCAAGTAATCTAGTGTTGGAATTCATAACAGCACAGTTGTGAGTGTGGTCTAGCTTTTACACATCAGTTCAACAAATTAAACAACAAAATATGTAAAACAAAACAAACAGAACTTCAACCTTTGCACACCATGAGCAACACGCATTGCTTCAAAACCTTTCGAAGGAATTGGTTTAGTGAATGATTAGTTTAATGGCATAATGAGGAAATTTGCAGAAAGAATCACTGAATAATTCCCACCCCTAATGCATAGATGTGGAGTATCAGAGTATCTCTAATTTGAAGACTGGAGGTGCTGCTTTTATTGAATACTATTCATATAATGAATAAAGTGACATTTACCCCTAAATTAAAGCTTTCATCATTTACTCAATCTCATGTTGTTCCAAACCTTTCTTTGGTGAAATTTACGTTATTCTGAAAAATTTGAGTAACCAAACAGTTCTAGTGCCAAATGATTTCCATTTTATGGAGACAAAAATAAATAAATATTTAAATAAATAAAACACTGACACATTTCTCAAATTAGCTCTTAAATTCAGAAGATATAAAGTGGCACAGGTTTGGATTGACTTGAGGGTGAATAAATGACAGAATTTGTTTTTGGGTGAGTAACTAGCAACATCTGTCAACATCCAGCAAAATTAAATAAAAGCCATGAAAGTATTCACACATGATATAATCTCTCAAATTGTTAAAATGAAGCACTTGATAAAGGATTAGGTCAGTAAAGATGTGCTTATCTCACAGGAAACCTGTTACTCTGAATAAGCATAAATTGTCTCTAATGGAAATGTACAAAATATAATCTTTAAACTCTCATTGCTTTCATTTATTTTTATTTCTTTGGCCATTTAATCAAGAACAGAAAATCTCTTTTAACAAAACTTTTGGCTAACAGCTTGTCTTAAATGCCTGAGAGGTTGAGATTATTTTTATTTTAAAACGGTTTAACTGATCTCTAAAATCTCGACATATGCAAAATGACTTTTTATTATCTTCCTCCTTCCCTCTTTCTTCTGTGTAACTACTATACCATCATTATAAATGACATTCAACACTGCCCAAACATTTCCAATGATTCACTTTCCTCTCTTCTTTTCCTTTTTTTCTTGTTTTTGCGCAACATAGCATTGGTTCTCTTGCCCCAGATCCCTCCTTTAGGTTATTCTGTGTATCATGTTTTCGGTGTGACTGAACAAAGATATTTGCATTACACTTTGTGTGAAAGGAATACATTTGCCTGTGTTTTTCAGGTCTTTTGGGTGTGTCATCTCCGTTTACTGCTGCAGGTGAGTCAGTGTTCTGAGATATGGAGAGTTCTGTAATATTATTTTCAGTATCTGTCTTTTTTTTTCTTTCTTACCAATATCTGCAGAATCTCCTAGTGAGATCATAACGTTGGCCTGTCTGTCTGCACTGTTGTGTTGTATGATTGAGTCAGTCCTCTTTGTTTGCTCAGTTTCTTGTTCAGCAATATCTTTCAGCATGTGACTAGTGCTTTCATTCATTTCCTTGTTTTTCTTTCTCTTAGATTTCTTTGTAATCATCTGATTTCAAGGGATTTCAACATCGGGCTCTGAGATTGAGGCAATGCATGCTCAGAACTTATCTCACTAGTTTGTGACTCAATGAACCGATCTATCTCAAATGAATGAACATTGTGCGCACCAAAAGTATCTGCACCCGGCTCTGCTTCCTCTTGCTCTTTTAATTTGTGCCTTTTCTTCTTTTTGTTTTTACTGGTTAATGTGCTGTCTGAAGGGACAGGGGAATTAGTTTTTTCCACACATTCTGCTGTGTTTCCTGACTGCAAGCATCGTGTTTTTCAGCCCAATGATGTAATCAACTTGAGATGGAGAACCTGCATTCTGACTTTCCTTTTTACGTTTGGCCACTTTTAACATTTGTGCTGCATTATCTTCCAAATATTCCAGTGCACTGCCATCGCTTGGCCTTTTTCAATCATCTTTTGTGCTGTCAGCCTAACATCATCAAACTGAAACAAAGAACTCACATCCAGATTCACATCAACAGATTTATACCGATGTTTCTCATTTCACCTTTTTTTCTCTTCTTTTTCTTTACTGAGCTTAATTTAGCTACATTGGCTGAAGGACATCTTTTCATTTCCTCTGATGTCTGTAAATGCTCAAACTGATCACTCTCTGTAGACTGAATCAAATTATTTCTTCCAGTTTATGAAGTTTTAACATCCACGTGTTCTAACTGAACATTATACTCAAGTTCTGCATCCTTTCGCTCTTTTAATTTCTTTTTCATCTTTTTCTTTTTGTCCTTTGTGATAACAGTGCCATCTGAACTTAGATTTCAGTTTTTTTCCAAGAGTTCGGCTCTGCTCTCTGATTGCGAGCTGGATGCTTATTTCTGCAGTCCAATTACGTCATCACTTTGAGATGGAGAACTTGCATTTTGACTTTTCTTTTTGCATTGGGAAACCTTTAAAATATGTGGTGTATTACCCTCCAAATGTTCAGCTGTGTGGTCATCGCTTGGCCTCTCTTCAGTGACCTGATCTTCTTCTTGTTCAACCACTCTGAATAAAGCAACGTGATTAAACTGAGACCCAAAATTTAGATCCAGATCAACAGATTCATCTTTAGGCTCCTCAGTCTCATCTCTTTTCGTCTCTGAATGCTCAGATAGATCAGCCTCTGGAGCTTCACTTGATTGATTCATTTCATTTACTCTCAACTCTGCAGGTCTATCAGAGTTCAAAGTTTCGCTTGATGGGATTTCTGTAGCACCATTCTCCTCTACATATGCCATCTTAGTCCTCTCTTTTTCTTTTCTTTTCTTCTTTTTTAGTTACTTTGGTTGTCAGTTCAGTAGTTTGTGACATGTGTCTCATCTGACGGATTTCTACACTAGGCTCTGCATCCTCAGCTCGTTTAATTCTTACTTCTTCTTCTTAACCCTTTGTGATAACACTATTGTCTGCCACCGTAGATAAAATAATTTCCTCCAATAGCTCTGATGTCTCTTCTGAATGTAAAACTGATGCTTCTCTCCACCTTCAATACCACGACTTAGGTGCCCTTGAGCAAGGCATCGAACCCCCAACTGCTCCCTGGGCGCCGCAGCATAAATGGCTGCCCACTGCTCCGGGTGTGTGCTCACAGTGTGTGTGTGTTCACTGCTCTGTGTGTGTGCATTTCGGATGGGTTAAATGCAGAGCACAAATTCTGAGTATGGGTCACCATACTTGGCTGAATGTCACTTTCACTTCACTTCACTTCACTTCACTTCTCTTTGCTCTTCATTGGTTACTCTGTATTCCACCTCACACGATTTCTTGTTCTCTTTTGGTGTTGTTTTATCTCCAGTGATGTCATTAACTAGAGATTCAGAGCTCACATCTACATGTGTATCACCCATTTAATCCTTTCTCTTTCTTTCAATAAAGCTCAGCCCACCATTTTTAATCAAAGGACTTTCTGCGGGATCTGTTTCCATCTTCCATCGCTCCACATTTACCCAAGCTGAGAGGCTCACAGGAACTTGAGGAAACTTGTCTTAATGGTTCATCAGCTAGTGGTAAATGTTTTCTCTACACCTGTAACTACAGAATCCTTTTGAGATCTTTACATAGTTTTTTCTCTTTTTAATGTTACTGTTCTCTCTTCTTGAGAGCAGATCAGCATGTCTCTGGTCTGTCTTTTGGGATTCTGGGTCCTTGGTAGTGTTCATGTCTTGAGTTGTAAACTGTTTGTTTGGTGTTCCTGCACAAAGCACGGACACAGATTGTACTTCAGTCTCTATTTGAGTTACGTCTTTCTTATGTGCAGGGGTTTCACCATCACACCATCTTGTTGTTCCTGGTCCAATTATGGACACAGACTGTCCTTCTGTCTCTATTTGAGTTACATCACTGTCTCCTCCATGTTTAGTGTAATAGATGCAGCTTTATGAATCTGATTGTTCTTATGTTTCCGACTGTTCAATGGCCAGGCCTAAATAAATCCTCTGACCCAAACTCACTATCAGGCTGTTGAAAATCATTCTGTATAGAAATGTTTCCCCCCTGTGGTGGCAACGAGGAACTGCTAATGTTGGGCAGGTAATCTGAAGTCATCTTCATGCTTCACTGCTGGTTCGGTATCTCTGCCTCTAGAGAGTTTCTCTGTCTCTCTTCAATTACCGATAAATGACCTCCATGAAAGTTCTTAGGACACTGGACAACTAATTGCTCTTCCTGTGAACACATCCCTTCTCAATTTTCTTTAAGCATCTTAAGAACCCTCCCATTTCTGAGTTCTAAAAAACAACAAATATATAAATAAGCATGCACAATTAGTACAAGTAATGACAGTGTTATCAAAGCCATATATATGTACACATAGATTCCACATTCGACTGCTCCAGACCCATCGATGCATCTGTCATATTACACATTACAGTCAACATGTCCTCACACATTAAAAATCAATGAGTTTTCCAAAATGCCACAACATTCTGTAGCCTTTGGTTGTAAAAAATAAATAAATAAAAAACTGAAGACATGGGATAAACTTTCACAGATGAGAATGTGTTAGTTTGTGTTTTTAATATGTATTACTCAATATTAAAGGTTTTTAAACTATGATAACTTTTAATATCATATTAGTTAACATCTTCGTCTTGATGTATCTATTGTATTAGTTTAGTAAACCATCTGTTGAAAACCATCTGTTGAAGTCTGTTGCAGATAAAGATATTCATACATGTGTATACGGGGGTTCACAGGCCACCTTTGACCATTCCAATAGAGAGGACTGATTATTTATAGTGGGCCACAGAAACAGCTGCTAATGAGGCATCTATGTACAGTACATACATTTATGATCACAACAACCAGTCACAGCACATAGTAAACTACTATTTTTTTATGAACAATTTAATTTTCTAAAGACCATGTTTATAATTATAAACATTTATATTCTTTTACTGTCTATGCGCTGGACGGGAATATGCGCCGGACTGAAACTAGCAAACACACTTGTGCTGCACCTTGCGTCGCATTGCGCCGGGTGTATTATAGGGCCCTTAATCATATATTTTAGGTATGCTGATGCACTTATATACAGCAATGGATTTATACTGTATATTATTGAAAAGCATGTTGTCCTTCTATAGTCTTTTCTCCACCATGGTTTTCTGTGATGCATTGGAATGCTCCAGTCACTCACAGAAATTAGTATGAATGTATGGTTTCCCTACTTACACGAAGAGGAGGGGGAAAAATGATGCATCAAGTTTGACTCAATTCACATTTTATTGTATAGCACTTATTATTAAACACGGTAAAAACATATTTATTGTTAAAAAGCAGCATTACAGAAATTGGGCAGTTATGTATGTTTATTCATGGATGATGGCATCATCTGAGGTCCTCTCAAGGGTTGGCATCAACTAGGGTTGGGCTGATAGACAAAGCTGTCATCCATTGCCAATGAGTGATAGACATCACGATGTTGAGCCAGCATCATGACTCCTCTCATGATTGGAGATGACTGGATAGTGCATGCCATTCGACTTTGTTGCAGTTTTATTTGTGTAAAATAACTTTTGTTTTTGCTTTCCAAACTTTTTTTTTCAAATAACATAATGATTTTAGTTTAATGTTACTAGCTCTTTTATTGGTACTGTAATAAATAATTTATAATAAATAATATTGATAATAGTAAATAATTGAATACTATTGAGATTGTTTTGGGCTTTATATTGAAGCTGCAGTTGCTTATTTGTCTCATGAGAGGGCACTGAGAGCATAGATATGTATAGTAGTATAGTATGGTAGAAGCCTCATTCGACAGTTTCAAGCAATACTGTGCGTTCACACTGATGCCATCGAGAGAGTAAAAAATCACTATGGTCGCCCTGACAACAACGCTGTAGAAGGCCGCCAACCCAGTACCACGAAGCAAGACGGCCGCCAACCCAGCACCACAGCACAAGATGGCCACCAACCCAGCGCCACGAGGCAATATGGACGCCAGCACAACGCCACAGCACAAAGTGGTCACCAGTCCAGCGCCACGGTGCAAGATGGCTGCCAGCTCAGCGCCAACGCCCAAGATGGCCGCTGACACTTTTCTTGATTACTTCGATATGCTGTCAAAGATCCTAGAGATTCCCAAAACGGTTCACGTCCAAGATGGCCGCCAGCCCAGCGCCACAGCACCGGGTAGTTGCCAGCCCAGCACCACAGCACAAGATGGTCGCTAACCCATCGCCAATGCCCAATATGGCCACTGGCCCAGCACCACAACCCAATATGGCCGCCAGCCCAGTACCACAGCACAAGATGGCCGCTAACCCAGCGCCAATGCCCAAATTGGCCACCGGTCCAGCGCCACAGCACAAGATGCTCGCCGGCCCAGCACCACAACCCAAGAGGGCCCCCTGTCCAGAGTCATGGCCCAAGATGGCTGCTTGCCCAGCGCCGCTGCACAGGATGACAGTCACAGCTGACCCTCCGGAGTCGAGTCAGGTTCCAGTTAACCCTCCAGAGTCGAGTCAGGTTCCAGTTGACCCTCCAGAGTCGTGTCAGGTTCCAGTGAACTCTCCAGAGTCGAGTCAGGTTCCAGTGAACTCTCCAGAGTCGAGTCAGGTTCCAGTGAACTCTCCAGAGTCGAGTCAGGTGTTCGTGGACCCTCCAGAGTCAGGGCTAGTCACCACTGACCTTCCAGAGTCAGGGCTAGTCACCGCTGACCCTCCAGAGTCAGGGCTAGGTACCAGGGACTTTCCAGAGACAAGGCTGGTCACCGTTGACCTTTCAGAGTCAAGTCAAGTCACCGGTGATCTTCAAGGACTGTGTCAAGTCACTGGTGATCTTCAAGGACTGTGTCAAGTCACCGGTGATCTTCAAGGACTGTGTCAAGTCACTGGTGATCTTCAAGGACTGTGTCAAGTCACCGGTGATCTTCATGAACAAAGGCAAGTCACCATTGATCTTCATGAAAAATGCCAGTCAGGCCAGCACCGATCTTCTGGAGTCCAATAAAGACACCAGGGGATTACCAGAGTTTCGTCGTCCCGTTGGTCCGGCCGTACGGAGGTCTGCTCCGCCCTGGGGGACTTCCACCCTGACCACACTGTTGTGGTGGTCTTCTGCTCCACCCTGGGGGGTTTCCGCCCTGACCACACTGTTGTGGTGGTCTTCTGCTCCACCCTGGGGGGTTTCCGCCCTGACTACATGGTTGTGGTGGTCTTCCACTTCGCCCTGGAGGACTCTGGCTTTGACCACACGGTTCTGGTGGTCTTCTGCTCTGCCCTGGGGGGGCTTCATTCCTGACCATACGGCTGTGGTGGTCTTCTGCTCCGCCCTGGGGGGCTTCATGTTGTTTTTTGTTTTTGTGTCCACTCCTGTCCCTGTTTCCCTCTGTTAGTCTGAAAAAGTGAATTTATTTCAGTAATTCAACTCAAATTGTGAAACTTGTGTATTAAATAAATTCAATGCACATCTATACTTGGAGATTAATGGTTACAATTAACTCGGTTCCCGAAAATTATAACACATGGCACATTTTGCTGAGGACAGCTTGCTGAGGACAACTTCCTCAATCTCAATCAGTTTAATGCCGGATTCGCAAAAAGATTATTCCTGAAAGATGGAGATCACAAACTAGCTGAGACAGACACATCTATACATCAAAAAATATATGTAAATAAATACAAAACAGACATCTAAGACAAGCGTAGCATGCAGGTAGTGGCCGGGGATGGCTGGTATTTTTAGGGATGGTGGGGAATACTTTGGGCCCTGTTCTTCCACAGAATCTTTCCTAGGCAATTCCACTATGCTAACCCTAATAATCTATTTAATATTTATTAATTTAGAATTTATTACCATTATTATTAATATCATTATTATTACTTGCGTCCTTCACTATCCTCCACCTTTTCCCAATTTCAGTGAAATCTTTATTATTATTATTATTATTATTATTATTATTATTATTATTATTGTGGTTATAGTCCATATATATCTTTGTCATCATTATTGCTAACATTACTTGTTGTCTCCACTAGTAAACCCCTCATAACTTTTTTTTTCTAGTTATACTTGTTATATCTTTTATAAATCTGTTAGATCCTCAAGGATTTGTATGCTTCCTCCACACATCTAGATACAATGACGCACACACACACACACACACACACACACACACACACACACACAAATACTAACACTTACAAGAATACATATACAGGAGTTATAAGAATTATCTTTAAATGTTAGCTATCAGTTTTTATGTTTGTTTGTCCAAGTGATTTTGTATTTGGCAATGTAAACATTGTCACATTCTTTACTCGCATAATAAAAAAAAAAGAAAAAAAAAAGAAAAAAGGAAATGTTACTTAAAGGGTTAGTTCACCCAAAAATTACAATTATGTCATTAATTATGTCATTCGATGATCTTTTTGAACCAGTTCACCAAATCGAACTGAATCGTTTGAAACGGTTCACGTCTCCAATACGCATTAATCCACAAATGACTTAAACTGTTAACTTTTTTAATGTGGCTGACACTCCCTCTGAGTTCAAACAAACCAATATCTCAGAGTAATTGATGTACTCAAACAGTATACATACTGAACTGCTGTGAAGAGAGAACTGAAGATGAACACAGAGCCGAGCCAGATAACGAAAAATAGACTGACTCGTTCATGAGTCAAGAACCGGTTTCATCGGACAGAAAGCTCTCGGACTAAATCTAAAATATCTTAAACTGTGTTTCTGAAGATAAATGGAGGTCTCACGGGTTTGGAACAACATGCGGGTGAGTCATTTATGACATAATTTTTGGGTGAACTTACCCTTTAAGTAAGTATAATCAGGCATAAACATTACTTAATGTAGGTATAATCAAAATTGATTTAAGAGTTTGAAGTGAACTGGGACTATTATATTATTATTTATTATATCATTAGATTATTATTCCTATAACATCGATGCACATCAGCAACTCACAAGGAACACCAATAATCTCAGACACCTTGGTCCTTGCATAATTTTTCTTATTTATGTCCCTGTACGCAAACAGGGACACGTTGTAGATTATTGGTAAACCTGCCACAGCAATAATCAACCTCTTCTCAATTTTGCTTGTGAACTAATGTGGTCGGATTTTCTAAGCGGATAAAAATTATAACTATAATGTATGGCGGAAGAGCACTTTGCAGCACTTCGACCTTGGCGCAGTTTTTTTCTCCTGGACATTTCTTCGAAAATGAAAGTTAAACACCATGTCCTCAGCAGTCTATGGAGATTCCTAAATTCGTTGCTGCATCCCAACACTTCACTCAAAATATTTTTCAAATATTTGAAAAATATTTTTAATACATTAAAATGACTTACTTAAAACAATTATATTACAGCACTTATTTATTTATCAATGACTAGTTAATACTAATCAATACTAATCAAATTTTTACTTTGGTTATACTTTATTTTAAGGTGTCCCTGTCCCCACAAATAAATGCTGAGTAAAATGAATTAATTAATGAACATGGATTAAATTGATTTCAGTGTGTTTAACCACTCATTCAGATATATGACACAAAATATAAAAAAAGATTAAGAGAAGCAACAATGCCGCACGTCTAGGTTCAATTACAAGTCTTGTTTCATCTGTTCAAAGGTGGACTGAAGCATCTCTGCATTTCTTCGAGGTTCTAGTGAACTGCTCGAAACACTCGTTGATAGAAATGACACCATCATGTGGAGGAGATTCGAAGATGAGCTCTGAATGGTGCGATCAGATCTTAGGGTGATCAGGGTGCATATGAGGCACTGGCTGTTTCTGCGACAGATTACACATTAACACAAAGTACTGGTCAAAAAAACTATTTAGGCCTGTCTTTTCACTAGGAAGTGGCATTATTGTTTTTCTGTACAAAATGATTGTTAATGTACATAATGACTTCATCCTAGGCCGTAAGATCATGTATTATGATTTTTTCAGCAAAATCTGTGGCTTGAATAAAGTCTGAATACTTTGTATGGATCTTGCTCTTTGTTCTGTTTTGCCATACTAGAAACAAAATCACTTTGTTCATTCTTGAAGTGAACTTTGGCCTGTTTGGTGATTAGATTACAAGGTTTTGAACTGCAATGTAACCCTTCTGGTGTGCGATAGCCAAAAAAGGTCAAAAAGTCAAAAAGATACAAATATACAGTAGTTCATTCATAAATTGTACAAAAATAAGGCAAAATTAATTTCTGAAATAAAGCAGAATTCAGAGTATCCACTTACAAACTGGACATGAGCTGCGATTGAGCACAGAGTCACATGGACGATGCACTACTCACATACTCATATCATGCCAAGTTTTTTCAGATTCTCTGGCCTTGGCAGTTTTGGCCTAATGGTTAGAGAGTTGGACTTGTAACCCAAAGTTTGCGGGTTTAAGTCTCAGGTCCGGCAGGAATTGTCGGTGGGGGGTGTGTATAAGCATCGCTGTCTTCCACCCTCAATACAATGACTAAAAGGAGACCTTTGAGCAAGTCATTGAACCCCTGCTAAATGCATAAATGGGGTAAATGCAGAGCACAAAATCCATGTGAGGGTCACTATACTTGGCCACAGCATTTCACTTAAATTTTTTACCATCAATATAGTTCACTGTGTGATGAGGATATTCATTCGATGCATTCTTGAATCCAGTCCAATGTTTCCCAAGCACTCCAGTATGTGAAGCTTTAACACACTGCATCCATTGCAGACTGCAGTCATGACAGTTTTCTTTTTGCTTCTTTTTTTCTGGTTGACTGGTGAACATAAAACCAGTTCTGACTTCTTTATTTTTTTGAAGTAAATAAATCAATGGGCATGTTTTTATTGCAAAAATAGCAATTTCCTATTTTTTCCCATTTTCCTCATAGAAATGAATAATGTTTTGTTTTCCACCAGTTGTGGGCGTGGTATACTTACTGAGTATAATAAACCCCACCCTCAAGACTGATTGACAGCTGACTTTGTTAGGGCATTGGAAATGCAAGCGCTAAGGGGATTGCGATTCTGTCTGAATTCTTTGAGGGTTGGAGCAGGACTCTTAAGAAGTGAAATAGCAAATGGCTGATTTTCTATTGCTATTGCAAAATGACAGGGCCATAACTCGTAAGACATTGGAAATGCAATTGCAAATGGACTTTGTGTTTCCGTTTGCAATTTGGCAGACATGTTATATACACGATAAAAGAAAATGGAGACACGAATGCACAATTTGCAATTGCGTGTGGATTATGACAAAATTATGCAATTCCAAATACAATTTACAATTCTTTTTGAATATTGTCCTAAATGTCATTCCATAGGGCGTGTTTACGTTTTCTGGGTGGCCAATCAAAGCGTTTTCACGAGTTTACATGCCCCTTTCGCTCTGCTCAGAGAGCTGTGAAATGATACGAGCGGAAGGAAAAGCCCGTCGTCATGTGATCCGTCTAAATGCGCGAGCCTGACAGATCGATACACACGCTGAAGAGGATGGCAGACACCGGCAAGACCGAGAAATTCCAGCTGCACGTTCCAAACCTCGCGGAATTATGTCAGGGTAATCGGTGCATTTTGATTTGAAAACAAAGGGTGTAGCATGTAGCATGATGACTGTTTTCTTTCACTGAAGTTAACAAACCGAGGTGATACAGGTCCGAACTTCAAACTGGCTGGTTTTTAAACAATTTAGATTTTTGGGAAAGATTCTTTACCCTTCCTTGTTTGTTTTTATTTAGGCTGATGTAGTTTGCAAACACCAGCCGTTGCAACATTAAACTTATTTTTTCTGTCTAAATAAATGTTTTACTCAAATTTATAAAATGCAAATTGTTATTTTTTTTCAATGAAATAATTACAATTATGTAAACTTTTTACCGAATACAGTAAATCATTGCATTAATGCGTTCAGTCCTAGATACACTTTTTACTACTGCGACGAAAAACAGCGAGCTAAACATAAATAACAATTCACTGTTTGCACTTTTAAGTTGTCCTTGCAGAAGTATTTTACTAAGAATTTTCTGACCTTCTGACCTATGTTTGTGTTTGTGTTGCAGTGCTGCAATCAGGACTGAATAAGAATTTTTCTGATGTAAAAGTGTCTGTAACTGACTGTCCAGATCTTACACAAGAGCCTTTTGGGTTTCCTGTCAAGGGTGAGTACAAATGTTATTCCATGGGTCAAGGTGTTAAAGGCTCTTTGAACAACTCTTATTTCTCTTTTATTAGGTCTTTGTGGCAAACCTCGTATCACCGATGTGGGAGGTGTACCATATCTGATTCCTTTGGCCCAACCGAACAAGGTGCGTTAGTAAACTATAAATCTGACTGTCATAAAAAACACTATTGTATACTAACAAATGCAAACTTTCTCCTGTAAGCAGAGGTGGATGGTTACAAAGTACATTTACTTGAGTGTTGTCAAATAAATCTTTCTGTTTTGCTTTTATATTAGACGCCAGGGCTTTTTTGGAAAAAAATGCTGGATTTTGACATCAAGATTTCAAAAGCTTGTGACTTGAAAAGGCTTAAAGATAGAGATCTACTGTAAAAAATAAAAATGTTGGGCATGACTGAAAGTTTATGTGGGGTGTAAATATACTAATCTAATTAGCATATTATGACTCAAATTTTATAATTTTCAGGAAATAGTAGATATTGAATTGTTTGAACTTATTTGCATGGCTTTTTATCCTCATAAAAAAAGAGGAAAAGAGGAAACCAACAATAAAACAGGAGAAAGTACTTAATACTATACTGATACAGGTGCATCTAAAAAAAATAGAATATCATGGTAAAGTTCTTTATTTTTTTGTAATTCAAAAAAGCAAACTTTCCTATACTATAGATTCATTCAACACAAACTGAAATATTTCAAGAGTTAATTCTGATGGTTATGACTTACAGCTTAGAAAAATAAAAAACTCAGTATCTCAAAAAATTTGAATATTTTCTCAAAGATCAATCAAAAAGAAGATTTACAAAACAGAAATGTTCAAGATCTCCAAAGCAGGTTTAATTATGCACTCAGTACTTGGCTGGGGCTCCTTTTGCACGAATTACAGCTTCAATGCAGCGTGGCATTAAGGTGATCAGCCTGTGGCACTGCTGAGGCGTTATTGAAGCCCAGGTTGCTTTGATAGCGGCCTTCAGCTCCTCTCTATTGTTTGTCAGATGTTACTTCTCTCCCTCTTTACAATACCCCATAGATTCTCTGTGAGGTTAAGGTCAGGTGAGCTGGCTGGCCAATCAAGTACAGTAGTATCATGGTCATCAAACCACTTAGAAGTGGTTTTGGCACTGTGGGCAGGTGCTAGTCCTGCTGGAAAATGAAATCAGCATCTCCATAAGGCTTGTCAGCAGATGGAGGCATGAAGTGCTCCAAAATCTCCTGGTAGATGGCTGCATTGACTTTGGATTTAATAAAACACAATGGAGCAACACCAGCAGATGCCACCGCAGCCAAATCATCTCTGACTTCAGAAACTTCACTCTGGACTTCAAACAGCTTGGACTTCTGTGCCTCTCCAGTCTTCCTCCAGACTCCAGACCTTGATTTCCAAATGAAATGCTAAATTTACTTGCAGGTTTTGCAAGTATTACATACAAGAATTATAAAACTGTGTTGACTTAAAAGAGGAAATTTACTTTTGGTGCTTAAGTACTTTTAAATGCTAGTACTTCTGTACTTTTAAGTACAAATCTGCCTTTAGAACTTGTAATATTTGACCAGCAGTGTCTGTACTTTGACTCAAGTAATGGATTTGTGTACTTTGTCCTCTGCCCGTAAGGTGTACAACATGAACACTGTGTCCAAGGAGGTGGAGCTGCCTGGGGGATTTTTTCTTGGTGCTGGTGCGGTTTCCTTCAAGACAGTTGGCATGAATGGAGAGGTCTGTACAGCTGTACTTAAAGAAGCAGCATGAAGTTTTTATACACTATAAAATGTTTAGACCTAATGTGATGGAATGAAATTATAAAAAATAAATGAATGAAAAGAAACTGATGTGAATTTGCAGTGGCATCAGTCAACATTCTTATTTGTAATGCTACATAATAACAAAACATAATTTTCTTTTTTAATACACCGCTTTTTGGTTTAATGTGGGATTCATAACACTGTTTCTGTCCCGTTTTTTTTTTTTTTTTTTTCATAGTTAATGCCTCTGGTGCTGACTGAAGCTGAAGGAAGAGCTGCAGTGAATGGCAGTTATTTTTCATCCATCAACCCAGTGGATGGAAAATGTCTGCAGGAGAAATATAGCGACAGGTTCCATGACTGTGACTTCGGCCTCCTTGCAAACCTTTATGCATGTGAGGGCAAACCTGGAAAGGTAAAAACCATGGGGACTTTGCTCTTCATATCACACTGACAGAATTGCCGCACTATAATCCTAATACTGTGATGTATTTTATTTGGTAATAGCCAAAAATGATGAAACCTTTATCAGGAGTAAGCTACTGATAATTATTACAGAACACTTGAAATCATTTATTAAATATTTGCGCACTGGTGTTCATGTAGAGTGGGTGCTGGTGTCCTGTGAATCACCGCTCACAGTGGACATAGTCAACGGCGACACCAGCCCCACTACAGATCTAGCACCCAGCCAAGCATCGACAATCTGTGAGATTTCAAGTGGAGAATCTCTGCTGCAACATTAGTGACCGAGCATAACATCGTCACAGAGCCAGAGCAGTGCATGTCTGACCGGGTGTGTGAGCCAGCTGCTTCGTCCATCACTGAGGGAGCTAGGGATGTCCAGATCCTATCGGGCCCGATCATGTGGTTTCAGACTCGATCGGAATCAGACCTTCCCTCCAGATGAGGACTCGGAAATATTGAATAAAGGTGTGAATAAATATAGATTTAAACTCAAAGAGATAGGATAGCCTGCGCATGATCTGGTGTTTTATTCGGACACAGAATAAGGCGAGATGAACATCAAGGAGCGCTAAACACTCCTGCAGTGTGCGTTTCATTCATACTCAATGCCAGAGGGCGCTCTCGCGCAGAAAGTCATATAAGGAAATTCCTAATATGGACAAAAGCATCCAGCTATTGCTGTATGAAAACAGCTATTTTCACAGGAAAACAGAAACTTTTGGAAACACAAATACAATGTTTTTTTTTATTCATCTCCAGCAGGTGATAAATAAAGTATATGAACAATGCAGTGCTGATTGACATAGCATTTATTACAGTATAGAAACTATTCTACCTTATTATGTGATAAACAGTCTTTGTAGTATATAAACAAATCATTATTTGTTATCTTCCAGCAGTTATAGATTTCTAAGCCAATTAATTAGAGAAGAAATTAGAAATTAGAGAAAAAATTGTTATACAACCAGTCAAAAGTTTTTGAACGGTAAGCTTGTTAATGTTGTTTAAAGAAGTCTCTTCTGTTCACCAAGCCTGCATTTATTTGATCCAAAGTACAGCTAAACAGTACAATTTTGAAATATTTTTGCTAGCCTATTTAAAATAGCTGTTTTCTATTTGAATATATTTCAAAATCTAATTTATTGAACATCCTGGATCTGTTTTTTCGCTCTCCTTTATTCTTTTTTTTTAATGTATTATAGAAGTATCGGAACGGGACTCGATATCGGTAGATACTCAAAAACAAATGACTCGGACTCGAGGGCAAAAAAACCTGATCGGGACATTCCTAGAGGGAGTGCTAGTGGAGTACGAGGGCATGGAAGTGAGCCCCGCCCACCACTGAGTGTGAGCGTTTGGTTACCACGCTAGAGAACGGTTTTGATTTCGGATAGGTTGGATGATATTCTCCCCACTTTGCTATCGTCAGAACTGCTGGTCCCGCCCAGCCTCCCTCTCCCACCACTTCTCCAGAATACTATTGAGGCTGCTCTATTTTTTTGTTGGATTTTGTACTATCCTCCAAGTTCCTCTCAGGCCTCAACCAATCCTGCCACACATCCCTCTCAGTGGCGAGTCACCACCTAAGGCCTGCCGGTAGCCACCTCTTCCCAGGTTTGATGAACCCGTAACTGTCTACTATCTCTGTGTGCTCTGCTCCACCTCAGACCATCTTCCTCTGCTCAAGGCTGCCCCTTGGTCTTCACCACCATCACGATCACCCTGGGCTTTTTTGTTGGATGTCCTTCCTCCTCCAGAGTCTCCTCCGCTTTCCATTTTTCAACGCATGGTTGTACCTTCTGGAGGGGGGCGTTTTGTCACACACATGCACATTCTCCATGTGGACTTTGTGTGTTTGCAACCTTTTTTCCAACCTATGGTTATCATGGTTATTGATTGTATTGTGTTCAGCTGTGTTCGCCTTATCACTTTCCCAATTTAAGTTAAGGCCTTTTCAGTTTGTTGTTGTCCGGCTTCATGTACACTAAACCCTGGTTTTGTGTGAGTTATCCTGTATTTCTATCAACCTGAGAATTATTATATGAAAACACCTTGGATTCTAGTATCACTGTCTTTTGTGCGTGTGCTCTTATGCAATCAAGTTGTAACAACATTGTTATCAGACAGTAACAAGGTTTGAAACTACCATTGCAGGTCATCGAGGTGAGAGCCTGCAGAAGAACAGGAGAGGACAGTCTCGTGAGCTGCATGAGAAAGACCATGGAAGAACATTATGGGGAGAAGAGTGTGGCCCTGGGGGGAACTTTCGTCTTACAAAAGGGGAAGGCGAAGATCCATATTATGGTATAAAAAAAATAAAAAAACGTAATAAAAAATAAACATTTGGATGTCCTATAAAAAGCACAGTCCAGATGTAAAAATCTGCTTAATTTATTTCATGAAGAAAAGTTAATGCATTAAATTTCTAAATAAAATATCTATTTATAGCATTGTGGATTCTATAGATAATACTTGAACAATAATATTTCACAATGTTACTCTTTCTATATATATATATATATATATATATATATATATATATATTAATCAAATAAGTGCAGCCTTGTGAACATCAGAGACTTCTTTCAGAAATGTTATCTTAACTTTTCTTAACTTTTGAATGGAAGTGTACAATCTTTTTATGCTTTTCAGATTTACTTGTAATACTGTGATTCTTTTTTGTATGTGTTTGTGTTTGTGAGACCAAATTTTTTTGGCCCCTATGATGAAACAAGCTTATAAATCATACAGAATGAAGTGAGTGGTGGTCGGTTTAGGGTTAGGGGATAGAAAATACAGTTCGCCATTGAACTATAGAATAAAGTAGGATTTTGAACTACGATTACGAATTACGAATGATGTGATGTGAACGTAATCTTTTCATTGCTCTGTCTTTAAGCCTCCTGAATTCTCTGCCTGCCCTCTAAACACCAATGAGGAGGTCAATAACTGGCTCAGGCATTTTGAAATAAGTGCTCCACTGATCTTTCAAACGGTCATGGTGTCCAGAGACCCAGTGAGTACCAACCCACGTGTCATACCTCCATTTCACTGACAATGTTATTCTGCATCTTTGCTAAATATTTCTTATCAACTAATTTCTGTTGCTCCTAATTCACAGGGTCTTGACCTGAGAGTGGAGCATACACATGGCTTCAGTCATCATGGTGAGGGAGGCCATTACTACATTGACACCACTCCAAACACAGTGGAGTACCTGGGATACTTCCTGCCCGCTGAGTTCATCTACCGTATCGACCGACCCACTGAGACACACAATATTGGCCGAGATTAAACTATAGACAGTTCTTATTTTTTTTTAAGAGCATTATAGACATTATAATACATTTTGCAACGTTGTTGATGAAAAGTAAATAAATAAGTATTGAGTGACTTTTCACAATCCAATACATTTCACAATACATTTTGTACTAGATATTCAAGCCTTTTCAAATAGCTCTTTTTTTTATTAACTTCACAGGGAGATTAGCCCATTAATTGAAACCTAACTGAACTGATTTTTCACAACTGTACTACATTTTTGCAACTGATTTTGCACAGCAACATTTGTGGCACCAAATCAGCATATTATATGATTTCTGAAGGATCATGTGACACTGAAGACTGGAGTAATGGCTGCTGAAAATTCAGCTTTGGATTCACAGAAATAAATGACATTTTAAAATCGATTAAAATTGAAAACAGTTCAACTTAGCCGAAATCAAACTGTAATACTATTTAACCGTATTGCTTTTCTTTCTTTTTTCTTTTTTACTTGTATTGTTGATTAAATAAATGTAGCCTCTATGAGCCTTCTTTCAAAATCATTAAAAAATCTCAATCATTCCAAACCTTTGACTGGTAGTGTTTTAAACATTTAAAAAATGTTGTGTGTTCAGTATTCATTGTAACACTTGCATGCAAAGACCAAATAATATGAGACCTTTCACCTGATCTTTTATTTAGTGAAGACCATACAGTATATTAACCCCTTACTAGTAACCCCCCTTTTTTGGCATGGAGACCGAAATTACATACCCAAAATAAAAAGGTTTCTGCTCATGATTCTTTCTGACTAGATACATAACCAACCTTTATTCACAAAGCTGACACTTTAAAGTTTACTGTTCAGGAATCAGAATCACTCAGACTGTTATGATAATAGAGATATATAAGCTCAAACATAAAAACAAAAATAAAAATATTAAAAACATATGTTTTAAATGTATTTAAAAAAATGTTGATGTAGGAAATGAGTTTGAAAACACAGTGTAGCTAAGGCCACAAGTCTTCCAAGACTTCATAAAAAATTTCATAATCGAATCTGTAAAACTGTGAATTTTATGAAATATTTTCTAAGGCCATGTCATGTGTGTTTTTAGAGAAGGCTCATCAGATTGATTTATGGCCCTTGTCATCTCTGTAAGATCTCACATGTAAACTCTCCTGTGCTCTTTGTGTATGTTTCACTGTTGAAAACTGCCCGAATCATGATTGTATTGTTCTCACCAAACGGTTCTTTCACACCTCCGCCAAGTATGACACATTATCCGCATTATTCTTTTATCATTATTCTTTTGTTTTTATTCCACCTTTATTAGCCTTGATTGTGGTTTTTCAGGCTTTACAAAGCAACAAAGCAGCGATCTCACTTCAGTCTCTCTTTGCATTTAGCCCTTATTTATCAAAAGTCTTACTATAAAAATACAACAAAACATTTTCTTACGACCTTACGTGAATTATTGAGACAAAAATGCATAATGAAGAAGAAAAGCACCTGCTATTAGAAGCATTGGTGCTAACGTTAGCATCAAGCTACATCTGACAATTTATGAAATTATTAATACACTTTTACTCAAAACTCACTTTAAACCCCGATCGAGTGTTTATAATAACTTCCTTTAGCGATCAGGGGTGGAATTTGGTCGTTTACTGTTGTAAAAATATGTTATTTGTAGCCTTTTTCATCGCTGCACAAGTTAGCATTTCCGATGTACATTTTCGATTTTTTTTATAAAAACGCCCCAGATCTCAAGAAATTCTCATACCAAGCTTTACTATCGTAATCGCGGGTTTATTATTCGGATATTTTGTGTGTACAGAGGTGTTTCAGTGTTGTTTTGGCCAGATAACTACCAGGAAGTGTGCAGGAAGCATGTGACACGATGGGGCGGTGTCCAGATATTACACTCTCAGATTGACGTTTGAAAGACCCAATCAGAGTCTGAGTCACACACCGCACGAGCTGTGACTACTGCACGCACACACAGATCGCTGGGAGAGGCTGTTTATCATCTGATCGCGTAAATCCGTGGAAAATGAATAGAAATGACGATTCTGTCTGAAGAAATATGAAGTAAACATCAGTAAATATATCCATATATCTCCGCAGATATGCATCTTTGGTCTGTAAATCCTTATTGACGCTGTTCAGTGAGTCTATGTGAACACAAATAAACCGCTCTTGACGTGACTGAATATGAGGGAGTTGTTAATTTCTATTGAAAATGTGGCATAATACGGATTTATTATTTTGCACTCCTGACATAAATCACTAAATATCTGTCACTGCAACAATGTTTTATCAAAATATTGGTCAAATATCGAAGCTTGAGTCTTTAAAGTTTCCATTGATGCACAGTTTGTCCAGATGAAGTAAGACAGTGATGTTTAATGTGCTGTGAAAGTGAAACAATAATAAACTGGGGCCGTCAGCGATGTTTGCACTCAAAGGGGTTAAGCCTGTCTTAAGTTTTGATATTGGCTGCTGCCAACTAGAACTGAGGAATATTAGTACATTCTCAACCAGACAAATTAATAGGAGCTCTGCCCAAAGCCATTTCTAATCGTGCATTAGGAATCCACTCTGAAAGTTATGGCCATTTTTAAAGCCCTGATTTAAAATTATTATTTGTACAAACAACACCTGAAGAGATCATATTTTCTCATACCCTGAAATGTATTCTTTAATTATAATGTAAACCACTTTGCTTTGTTTTTATTATTTGCTACATATGCTAAATAACATATGAACTTATCACAATTTCATCAGCACCCTCTCAAAACTTTCTCAAAACACTTTTGCTCATTGTTCAGACTTCGGCTTATGTCACTCTGATAAATAAAAGAGCACAAACTGTTTTTCTTTGTCATTTACATAATCATCCATGTAACATCGAGGATTAACATACACACACATCTTAGCAATGAAGCCTTAGCAGAGTCAACGATGGCAGACATATTTTGCGTATATGAATTCTATTACACCTATATATTCTATATAGGTGACAAACTATTGAGAGAAATCTAATTTCTGACAGTAACATACTACTTGGCTGTTTCCAGTCAGATAAAAGAAGGCATTTAAAACTAGCCATAAAACCAAGATGCATGATACAGAAATGTAAACAAATATAATGAGAATTAAACCGTTTCAAATACATCTTTCACCTCTAAATCTCAGAACAACAGAACATTAATAATAATAAAAAGTGTACAAACAGATCAATGTTTTGATAGAGCCATCTATGTTTTAGGTTGATACAATAATATAATGATATAACTAGATTTTTGTTATAGGCCTACTGTTTGAAGATCTCATTAAAACGTTCTTTCTTCAGTTTATTTTTGACACTTTTAAAATGTCATTTTACTCAAACCATACACAGGCTTGCAAAAATAACCCTAAAATAATAAAATACATAAAATCTGAGCATGCTTGCAATCAAACTGAATCAGTTTTTTTAACTCGTGCTCTTTGAATCGAATTGTTCGAAAGAACCGATTCGAAGGTATGACTCGTGGTTCACAGTGCACGCGCCACTCCAACGACTCGCGCCAAAACGAATTCCTCGTAATAATGAACAAAAATGTTGTGAGACACTGAAGACTTAATATACATTAAAATCACAGCAACGCCTTAAAACACTAAATAAGCGCTTCCACTTAACACCTTTTCACTTCATTGACGTCATTTCGTACTGGTAAGCACAGCTTTATTCGTAAATATATGACCTTTTACTATTAGCGAGATCAGTTTAGCAAATACTAAAAAACCCAGCTTGAGTATTACATACGAAATCATTATAGAAGCTTTTAAATTAATATTTCAACAATGCTTACGATTTTTAGCCGAGTTGAGAGAACGAACAAGACAGAAAAGTTCATAAATTATCGACATAAACACACAAAACGAAGTTAAGTCTTGACGAGAAACCAGACCACTGATAACTGGTAAAACGTGACAAAAGTTTATGAATATTTGGAAATGATTAATTTGACAATAATTCATTTTCACTTTTACACAATAAGTTCTCACTCAGTGATTTGTCAAGATGCGGAGGAATGAAAACCAGAGACCAAACGCAGGTATGATTTGCTGTCTATGATAGTAATTCTTAGGTTAACGTTACCTGTTTGGAAATACACAACAGAAAATAAGAGCTGGATTCGTTAAAAGTCTGTCATCTTCTATCTGAAATAATCTAGCTAATTAGTTGCAATTTAATATACTTATTATTTTCAGAGAGCTCTCTGTACATAAATTTGCCTACTCTGTAAAAATAACTGAACTGCTCATGTGCTAATACAACACTACTTTGCTGCAGTTAAAGTGTTATTCAGGTTGCTGGAGCCTGAAATCAAAGAAGAGTTTTGTCTTTCTGCAGGTTGTCTCTCCGTGCCTCTGTTTAATCAAAGGAAGAGGAGCAGGCTGCCTTTGATGTCCAATCCTTCAGAGAGTGAGCTCTTCACTACCAGCCACTACAATGAGACACAAACCTCCTCCTCTTCCTCCGCTGCTCTTCCCAGTATGTATTTCCACTGCACTAGTCTCATATCTAAAGCTGACGCAGCACCTTGATAAATGAGCTGATAAATGTCATTTTCTGTCTTTCATCAGTTAAGTTTTATTTTCAAGTATAACCATAGGAATCTCTTTAGCTTTAGGTCAGAGTGGTCAGTGGAACCAGCGAACCTATCTTTCGTCACAGCAAGGCAGCATGAGATCTGCTCCTTCACCTGGTGTGGTGGGACGAGGATATGCACCTTTACCTCACCCAAAAAAACCTGCCTGTTTCTGGTACTCAACTGATGCTAAAAAATAATGACTTTATCCTCAGAAAGGTCTTGAAGCTGCCATGTCTGAATTGGTGCTATATTTCTTAATAAATGCAGGATTGTATTTTAGAGCAAAGATTTAAAACAGTAAAGCAAGCATTTAGCCAAACATATCAAGTTAAGATTGGTACCTTGTAAGAAAAAAAGAAGCTATTTCTTCCTGACCTGAGACTTAAAGAAACACTTATTATAGTATTTAAGTAATCTTAGGAAACACTAGTTCATCAAAAAATGGAAATTTGGTGAAAATGTTCTCATCCTCGGGCCATCCAAAATTTGGATGAATTGAGCATAACATCACTTGATCATCCATGGATTATCTTTAAATGAATGGGTGCCATCAAAATAATAGACATATCATCTGATAAAAACATCACAATAATCCACAAGTAGTCCACACAACCAGTCCATCAATTAACATCTTGTGAAGCAAAAAGCAGCGTTTTTGTAAGAAACAAATCCATCACTATCGGTTATTTGAACTCTCATTCTGACGGCACCCATTCACTGCAGAGTAAACATTGGTGAGCAATTGATGTAATGCTAAATTTACTTAAATCAGAAACAAACTCATCTACAGCTTGAATGACCTGATATATATATTTTTTTCAGTTTATTAACTGACACTAACAAAGATTAATAATTTATTAATTTCAAATATTTAGGTAATGCATGTTAACTAATGGGATCTTACTGTGAAGTGTAACCCAACCTCAGAACAGTCAAGTTGATTCTCTTACACTTAATAATATTAACTTGAATAAAACGGTTTGTTTAGACAGATTACTGAATTATGCACATTTTTAGTTATCCTGAAAAGCATTTGTGACATAATATTTTGTATTTGTCACCATTTTACCTCCAGGTCACAGACAGGGCAACAGAGGTCTCCAGTGAGGCAGGATTCGATGCCAGCAGTTGGATCCCAGCTTCATGGTGGCTCTCCAAGGAGCAGCTCCGTTTCGCTCAGCCAGCCCAGGTGGTCCAGCAGCATCCACAATCAACAGTCCCCCAGACTTCTGTACTCTTCCCAGCAGTGTACCCCCACAGCAGGAATCACCCAAGGCCCTGGATCTCAGAGTCACAGTGGAAAGTGGAACTTGAGACCTGTTGGACAATCAGCCAGTGGAATGTGGGCAAAAGAAAAGATGGGCACCTTAAGTGTCCAGACCACCCCTCAGCAGCAGGTGTGTGTCATTTCGTTTACAAGTCTAAAGTGGCGGTCACATTCAACATATAAAAAAAATCCAAAATGTAAAAATGCTTCTATTCCACTATCGTGCAATGCTGCAAACCTGTACTGCTTTTTTCAAATATGTTCTGCCTCTCAGTATAAAATGTTGTTTTATTTGTTCAGCTAACATTTCTGATTTACTCTTTCTCCTGGATTGAAGCCCCCTCGAGAGACATCACTGCGTATTATTACTGCTGTTATTGAAGGCATGAAGTACTGGAGTCAGTACAAGAGCAGAGTACCAATGCTGTTTGAGATGTTTGGTGAGGGGACTATCACACACATGCACTCCCCTTGATTTGAGTCTGTGTCTAACAGCTGTGTCTCTGCACAGCTACACTGGACTCTGCAGTTACTGTTGGAGAATACGGAGCAAAGAAATTTCTCATGAGGCATGGAAAAGAGGTGGTCCACTGCCTTTACTATGAGAATGTGAGTCTGAGAATACTGGTTCTCTTCTCTCAGAAGAGGTGCATCTTTTCGTCTTTTCGTTTAATGCATGCATTTTTTACAAATGTATCATTTTATTTTATGATTTAATTTTTTTTTATACACCACCATTCAAAGTTTGGGGTCAGTAAGGATGCATTAAATTGAATAGAAGTGATAGTAAAGGTGTTTATAATGTTAGCATTTTTTTTTTTTTTATCATCAAATGTCTTTCTAGACATCAAACAATCCTGAAAATTGTTATATTAAATATTAAGCAGCACAACTGTTTTCAACATTGTTAATAATAATAATAAATTCTTGAATACCAAATCAGCATATTTAAATAATTTCTGAAGGATCATGTGACACTGAAGACTGGAGTAATGAAAATGTAGCTTGTCCATCACAGGAATAAGTTACATTTTAAAATATAATAAAATAAAAATGGTTATTTTAAATTGCAATAATATTTCAATATAATATTACCTTTTTATAAACGGAGTATGTATATGTATATATATATATATATACGGTAAATAAATGCAGCCTTATTGACCATAAAATACTTATTTCACAAAGATTTAAAAAAAACAATCTTAATCCTAAAAGCTTGAATTGTAGTGTATATTTTTATACATATTTTGCATTAACTATATTTTATATTTCCAAGTTTAACGAATATGGTTTAAAGGAATAATTCTCCCAAAAATGAAAATTCTGTATTACTGAATTTATTACTGTAGGTGGCAGTAATTTCCCAAAGTATATATATTTTTAAAATATGGAAGTACAGTAGTTGGTTTGTGTCAGAGAAGACATTACAGAGACACATCTTAAGAAACAATTAAAGAAACAAATTCCTGTCACTGGGTTATGAATTAAAACTTCTTATTCTGAATTTTGCATTTTCTATTTTTTAAATAAGATGAACCATAATTACTGCACACTGTGATGTTGGCAGTGGTTTAGACAACATAAACCTTGATGTTTAAGTCTTTGTGTATTTGTTCTTCAGGATCAGACACTGCCCAGATTGATCAGAGGTCAGGTACAGCGCTGTGTTGGAAACTACCACAGAGAAAAGGACATAATGACCTGTGTGTCAGTCCGAGCTGCTTCACTGTCAGAGCAAAGGAATGCCCTGGAGGCTGTGAGAGCATCAGATGCAGAGATGAGGGATGTGGTGCTGGCTCTCAGTGAAATGTGATGTGGATCGAGTGAGTAACATGAGAAACATTAAACTAGCACAGACTTATACTTAAGTTAGGGTTGGTTTTGGTTTAAGTAGTTAAGGAATGACCCATAATGGTCAGTGAATGTAAAACAGTTTTAAATCTCTGCTTTGTAATCTGTAGATTTTGATTCACTTTGTAGATTAGATGCATTTGTAATATTTTATTTATTTGAATTAATATGCATTTAAAATGTTTTATTTTGTATTTATATGCATACATAATCTTGAGTTATAATTAAGATGCATATAATTTTATTTCCTATGCAAATATGCATACATAATTTAAATTTGTGACAATTTATTTATTTCATTCAAATTTGTATGCATCATTTTTGAGTTCTAAATTCTGTTATTATATTGTTAATTGGTGCATTTTAAAAAAAACACTTGGGAAATATTTTTTTTTAAGATTTTTTGGTGTCTTCATTCAAATGCCATCAATTTGCTAAGTTTATGAAATGCTTTATTACAAAGAAGAAACAACAGCAATTTGGTAAAGGTTAAACACAATGATGAGGTAACATCTCAAAATATCTCTTCCAAAAGGGAACCAAACATCAGGATGCCATGTTACAGAATTATTTACAACCAAAACATCACAGCACTAATCTACAAGATCTAAGATCTACCAGTGGTCAGACTTCACATACATGATCATAAACAGAACTCAAGAATTCAAGTTGCCATCACTGTCATGGCAATCGGAGGACGCCAGTGTACTCCTGCATAAACACGTTTAAAGGGCCTGTTATGGTTGGCATTTCATGCCAGTTTAGTTGTGCTCTGTCCTCTGAGCTTCAGTTACCCCTTGTTTCACTGTAAGCATATCTATAGTATCAGAATTTGGTGTTAAATCTACAAAGAGGGCAGTTGAGTGCCAATGTTTTTTAGCCAGTCTGAACACATAATACACAAATGAATCAACACAAGAGCAAAAGTGAGCCAAGTGCAATATTTAATGATCCAAGTAGAAGCTTTAGCTTCACCGTATTGCTGTAACAAGAGTAAATGCATTAGCTTAATCGTTACAGCAAATTTTCCCAAAGAAATGCATAAATCTGTCATGTCAAATCAGGACTGAATAGGTGGTCCTGTCTTGTTCAATGACTGGCTAATTTAACTTTAGTCATTTTGTTGATTTTCGCAACCCCTTCAAAACAAAACAGCTTTCAAGAAGCGCCAACATTAAAAACTTACGAGTTAAAACGAATCACCATTAAAGATAAAGACATGGAGAAATAATCACACAATGTTAATCCAACAAGAAAGCATTTACAAAATGTTTTAGAAGTAGTTTACCTGATGAAAGGTACTTAAGTCTTAATAATGGTCAAAAGGCACAAGTTGGTTAGAAGTTGGTATGTTCCAGAACATAGTGTCTCACTGTTAATGCAGTCCAACTTTAACTAAGAACAGCCTTGCTCCTGATTCGAGGAATCCTGAACAGTTCAGTACTAGGAGATGTTAAGGTAAAGGACGTGAAAGGAGACTTCACAACACATCCTGTTCACTCATTTTGGGAAAACAAATGATTCACTAGTGGGATCATTTCACTTTCACATACAGTTGAGAAAAGTCCATGCTTGTGGTCCATCCATGGCAGTCTGAAGCAACGGCCTGGTCCGCACTGTAAATACAGTCCCTTGATGGCCCTCACGAGGTTATTAGAAATAAAATGAAGAAAACTCAAGACAGACGCCTGTGAGGTTTCAGTTTACCTAAGCCACAGTGTTGGTCCTTGAATAAGTGATAAATCAGGTGATAAAACGGTCTAAAGTGAAACTTTTCCGACTGTCAGATTTACTGAGTTTGAGTTCAGATGAACTTGATGAAACTGTTCTTTTAAACCTGTTGGATCCATTAAAGGAAGTCCATTTCTTTTGTTATCCTTTCATTGCATGCTGATAAGCCTCAGTAAAATATGACTGGAAATTGTTACTCAATTTTCATTTAATTAGCTATTTTTGGTTTTGATCCTTGCAAACAAAATGTTAAAAAAAATACTAATTTGCACCATGGTCCATTATCCGTTATTTTCAGTAGTTAGTCCTTAGAGGTCTTTCAATCAAGAACAAAGCTTGAAAATAAATTAGAAAGAAGGGAAAGAACGGCCAAAATCCATATAATCCTTTTCAAATGAATTTGTCACCTTGCAGGTTGACTGTGATGAAAAAGAAAAGACCTTATCGAGAAAAAAAAAACAATTAAAAACTAAAAGCCCAATGAGAATAGAGGGAATGAAGGGTTTTGAGTTCTGCTCCAGAGCAACATTATCTTCATGACATCATTACTGTCCATGGCAAACGATGCTGAGACGTCACAGTCTGACCTTAAATTGATCACTTTATAGTTATGATGTCTGAGCAGGTTGAATATTGTTGGTGGTGCTCTATAAAAGAGTGGGCAATGGGGTGGGTGACAGCTGCTCCTTGGGGGCATACTTAGCGAAAAAGGGCAGGAAGAGGGTGAGCATGACACCTACGATAGCCAGCATGTAGCCCCATCCTATCTGACACTCCCCGGCGTAGTAGATGTCCGAGTCTCCGCAGAAAGATTTGACCAGGCTAGAGCTGAGACCGAAGGGGTACACCAGTAAACCAGATGCCATGATGACCACTAGAGCAGAGAAACAGAGAGGAAGCAAATGAATTATAGGTGCATTTCAGAGAAATATAATGACATTTAGGTGTAAATAACACCACAAGACAATAACAAAACATGGTTAAGAGTTAGCTTGAATTGAACTTTGATTTTAAAATAAAAGTTTCAGTCAAAACTGTCATTTTGAAGTAAAAATAAAAGATATAAATTTTTATGGTATCTTAATAAATGTACATTTTGAACATTTGGAACATATTAAATATAAAAATGAATTAACTACATCAAAATGATATATTATAGACCCCATATGATCAGCTAAGTGGTTTTAATTGTGGTTTTAAAAGTGAAAGGGGACCGGGCCCCTTAAAAACTAATTCTGATCAGTCACTAATACTTGTATAGCAACAACAGTGCTCAGGGTGGCAGTGGAGAGCTGTGTTTCTGCTGAACTGAGCATTAATGTAAGACAGGCCCACAATAGGGTTTCCAATTTTGCCGTAGAAATATCAAATATATACAAAACCATCAGCCCACGTATGTCTGAAATCAAAATGAATTGAATGCTGACTGACAGTCCCTGAATGTGGGGCGTGTATGGGGACTGAGGAAAGCCATTAAGAGAGTTTCTGGCCGATCCATTGCTCACTGCCCACGACTGAACAACTGTTAAAATAATTTGCTGTCAAATATCTATTAAATCAGGATCCATTGCTATGCGGGCAGAGTACATGCGTCTTCAATTTGATCGAATTATGGTCAAGTAAAAGCAATGCCTTTTAAAATGTTAAAAGTTAAAGAGTATTTCCATAGGCAACTATATAATATATATTCAGAGGAGACACAGTGGGTAAAATGTTATGATATAATATAATATAAGAATCTAATAAACTACCATTCAAATGTTTTCAAAATTATACATTTATAATGTTACAAAATATTTATATTTCCAAAATAAACTTTGTTCATTGTACTATACGATTCTTAATCATACAAAAAATGAATAAAATCATGAGTTTCCATATAATATTAAGCTGTTTTCAACACTGATAAAAATGTTTTTGAGCACCAACAGCATCAGCATATTAGAATGATTTATTATCACATGAATAAATTACATGCTCATATATATTATTATTATTATTATTATTATAGAAAACCGATATTTTACATTGTAATAATTTTCCACAATATTACTGTTTTACTGTATTTTTGCTCAAATAAATGCAGTAAATTAGGCCCCCAGTACTACCGCATAATGTATTAATGGCTTAATAGCTATTTTTGCCCAGGGGCGCAGAATATCTTAATTCGTCTATTATCCTTCTTCAGCATCTCCACACAAAAAGACCCAGAAGCCCCACTTATCCCTGCAACCATGCTAAGAACAGTGCTTCTCCTTCAGTTTAATGGCCTCAGATCCAGCTGCGCTCTATATTGGCCTGTGTTTATCAGCGGAGGCCTGACATCTCAAAGCTGCTCTGCTAATAACATCATAATGTCCTTCTCTATCTTTGCCTGTATGCACACAAAGACGCAGTGAAGTGCGGCTTCTCCTGCTGAGGGAAGTAACTGCTATCAGTGGATGTTTACACTCAGGGCATTCAATGAGACTCAACAAGTTACACACTGAAATTTCATTTCGAAGGCAGTCTTCAACTAAAGACACACATTGAGATACAGCACTACTGTATGGAGTTTAATTAAAGCTGGTCAAATCAACAAGGGCTTCGCTGCAGAGGCTCGCAAAGCTCAGGGCCAATTGCGGTCTGGATCAGATAAAGGCTTGAGCCCGTGTGTGTGTGTGTGTGGGGCACACTGCTGTGTGACACTTCAAAGTCCACATCAACTTGATTCTCAAATTGCAGTGTTACAAAGCGGACTTGATGATATTTAGGTCATTTGTTTTCACATGTGGCTTTGATTCACAAATGGTGAATAACATACTCTTAAAAGTGGCTAAATTTAGATTCAGGGTCAACAAGTACATAAAGCTAAATGAGTCAGTTCGCTTTAAAAAGAACATGCTCCAACACCAAAGACAGGTTACATATAAATTAAGCTCTACTGACAACAACT
The DNA here is from genome assembly GCF_003368295.1 of Carassius auratus. Taxonomy (NCBI): domain Eukaryota; kingdom Metazoa; phylum Chordata; class Actinopteri; order Cypriniformes; family Cyprinidae; genus Carassius; species Carassius auratus. The sequence continues at coordinate 22,059,125 of NC_039247.1, read as the reverse complement.
AGGGCATATTTTAAGTTACCACAGTAAATAATTCAGCATGTAAGGGAAGTTGTGATTTTTCGTTTTCTGTATCGTGACATACATTGGAGTGAAACTGCTTCTTGAACAATAAAGATGCAGGATGAGACTTGATTTTATCCATCCCAGATTGATTGGATCACTACACTATATACATTATATATATATATATATATATACATAAATACATATACACACACACACATTTTGTTTTTGTAAATCACCCAATCAACCTGCAATATGTTCATTTAGTGTGAGGAACAGACTGAAATTTAGTCATAATTCACTAATAATGTTTTCTCTCTACCAAAGCTCCGACATCATCTCAGAAATGTATAGTTCCAGTTTATCAGGAAGTGAACGATTGTGTTCTCTTTGAATCATTGGATGGAAAAGGTGCTTGTTTGCAAATGTTTTGTGTGATATTCCAATTTTGCGCATAACTCAAATTTGCAACTTTGGAAACCTTGCTATTGTGTCCATAGCAATGCACAATGAATGCCACCGGTTCTTGTATGTGTTGCAATTGAATGTGGACACAGCAGTTTGAATGTGCAGAATGAAAGGGACTGTAATAAAAAAACCTTTTGGCTATATTTACATATCAGTTTTTGGACCAAACAACTTTAATTACCTACAAGTATAAGTATCCAAATGTCCTGTTCACACAGCAGCTTACTTAGCAAATGCAAGTGTTGTAGCCACTACGAGACACGAGACATCGGCTATGTGGTGAACATCTGTCCACCTCCAGCCTTCAAAGCTGGATATAGCTTCCTATATGAGCGCTGTGTTTTGTGTGGAGAGGTTAGAGGTTATATGGCATATTTTATCTGTCCTATTCCCATCCTCAATCTTAAAGCAATACTGAGCAGCAGAAGCTCATTTCTTGCTTGGCAAGGTTGACTAACCACACATGCATGCAACCTGCGGCTGCTGCTGTAATCCACTGGCAATATGTGCTTAGGTGACAAATGATTTGATGATGAGATTCCTGCCCCTCTCAATGCACACATATCACAGGGCTTGATTCTGAATCTGCTCCCCACAGCAGAGAGTTTCCAGCGCAGCCGTTCATTATGACATGTTCATTGGACGTGATGAGGTCAGTGTCACCATCACTTTGAATGATCTCTTTGGGAGATGTGTGATAACTGAGGGTGAACTGCACACGTGATTGAATTGCAACTGAGAACGAGTCAGAGAATTGTTTTTCAGAGGAACAAGTATGTTAACTTAGCATGCTTCATACAGTAAATATCTGCAAATGTATTATGGTGTTTTTATACTTTGGTACAGTCAAAAACTGACATACAGCACCTTTAAATCTACAATTACATAAATCTGTGCAATTAATTCATTACTTTTTAAATTGACCAATACCAATAATATTGATACATTATTCATTTTTTTGTACAGTTCATTATTTTCTCTCCAAACTTTAAAGAAAATAATTTAGGTCATAGGCCTAGAAGGAATCTGCTGTATTTATATTTTATATTTGTATTTATATTGAGGGGAAAATCTGTGGAATTCTGTGGGAACGATTTGCGTTAAATATTTAAAATTGTGTTTAACACTAAACTCCTTTTGTTTTCTGAAAACATTATCACCTTAGCCTAAATACTGAATAAACACGAAAGAGACGGGCATATGGGCAAATGAGTTCTGTGTGCACAGGTTTTGTGTGAGCCTAGTCACAGGAGTTTGGCTGATAAAAAAAAGATGTGAAACCCCTGCGGTAAACATTAAACAACAACTCAAACCTGCTAAGTTTAAAGTTACACTTGAGACTATAGTTACTACAGACTTCTCTCTCTCTTTCTTTACTCTCACCACATATGATCTGAGAGCCTCATGAGTAATGAGGCTGTACAAACAGTGCAAACTCCTTCTGAAGCTCACTCTCTCTCTCACACACACACACACACATATAGAGTAAACAGACGAGCAGAAACAGTCTTCTTCACACCCAAAGCCCTGTCTCTGTAAATACAGCTCTAGAGTAGTGACTGAGACTCTAATAATTATTTATGAATTATCAAGCAACACTCGGCCAGGGCTGTGCTGTCTCTGAGCCTCTGAATCCTTCACAAATTACAGCACAAACTGTTAAGCCTACAGATGAAGAGCAAATTCAGTTCAGTTATGCAGTTAACATCAGAGACTAGGCCTGAAGAATAGTGCAGCACTTTGACTAGTTGAGATGCAATATGAATCTGGCTCAGGCCATTTCCTGATCTTGCTCCCCTTCTTTCTCATTTTGTGACTCTTCTCTCACTGTGCATTACATCACAATTCATCCGAGGCTTTAGGGGAGATAGAGAAAAAATGTAGTACATTATTAATTACATTAACAATGCATCACAGGTATTGTTACAAAAATATATTAAAATCTAGAGGGTTCCATAAGATGACTTAAAAAAAAATGAAACGACCCAGTTAGTAAAGTTAAAATAAAGTTGCACAATTTATATATTTATATATATATATATATATATATATATATATATATATATATATATATATATATATATATATATATATATATATATATATATATATACACACACACACACACACACACACACACACACACATTTATGTACATGAACATTTGTATTGTATTTTTTTTACTTGAATAAAACCAGTTAATTTAGATATTAACCATATTTGCTAATTCATATTTTCACATTCAAATTAGGCTTTCATTTTAAGTAAAATTATTATTATCATTATTTTTATAAACAGCTTTTGTAAGTTTTAGCTCTCAGATAAGGCAACGCAAATGTATTTATATAGCACATTTTATAGACATTGGTATTTCAAAGTGCTTTACATAAAAAGTAAAAAAAGGAAAGAAAAATAACTATAAAAAAAGGATTTAAATTCTAAAATGATTAAAAAATACCATTTAAAATTTAAATAAAACAGTTAAGAATTGAAAAAGACTATACATAAAATACAGTGCAATCAGTTTGGATGAGGCACAGTACTCTTACAGAAAAAGCACAACTAAACATGAGTTTTGAGTCTAGATTTAAATGTAGCTACTGATTGAGCACATCTGATCTCTTCTGGAAGCTGGTTCAAACTGCGGGTGGCATAATAACTAAAAGTTGACTCCCTTTGTTTTAAATGAACCCTTGGTATTTCTGACTCAATCCTAATGGTCTGAGTGGTGAGGTGAGGTTTATATTCAGTGAGCATATGTGTTATGTATTTTGGTCCTAGGCCAATGAGTAATTAATAAACGAGTAAAAGTACTTTAAAATCAATCCTAAATGTAACTGGAAGCCAGTGTAAGGACCTGAGGACTGGAGTGATATGCTCAGATTTTCTGGTTCTAGTCAGAATCCTGGCAGCAGCGTTCTGCATGAGCTGCAGCTGTCTAATGGTCTTCTTGGGAAGGCCGGTGAGGAGCCCATTACAATAGTCCACCCTGCTGGTGATAAAGGCATGAACAAGTTTCTTCAAGTCTTGACTGGAAAGAAAACTAATTCTTGCAGTGTATTTTAGATGATAGTATGCTGATTTAGTTACTGCTTTGACATGACTACTGAAACTTAGGTCTAACTCCAGAATCACACCAAGATTCCTGACTTTATTTTTAGTTGTTTGACCCCTAGAGTCAAGGTATGCATTCACCTTGAGAACTTCATCTTTGTTCCCAAATGTATTGACTTCAGTTGCTCTTTGTTTAACAAAACAGTGTGTAATTCATTCATGAGTACGCTCAAAAAAAGTAAAATTGTTATTTAACTCCAGTAAGTATTTACTGTAATTACAAAATGTATATCTATGGCTGCATCCAAAAGCTTAGCCAGCAGCCAAAGGCTTTGTAGACAGCATTTATGCATGAAGGTACCTCACAAAACTGATTTCAAATAGACCTCTGAGACGGAATACCAGATTCATGATCTAAAACAAAATAGAGTGACCTCCGGTGATACAGTAACTACGCAAATATTGAATTGCTACAATAATAATTTCTCGCTAGAAATTCTGTTTAAAATGTAGTTAAAAAACAGAAAAAAAAAAAAACATTTACTGACAAACTTACCACCAGCCACAACTTTGTAGCTCAACAGTCACAGAATGGAATGCACAGATTTGCGGGATATCATAGGCATCAAAGGATACATTTATGCTTCCTTCAAAAATCAATCAGATCAAGGCATCTATTCAGGAGACAGGAAGTGAAGCTAACACTGGTTTAAGACATGCCTTGATGCCTTCCTAATTCTCTTAATTTTCTCTAATGTTCTTCACAATTGTTCATTTATTTCACAAAATGTTGACTATTTTACTATAACAACTTTATATCTCACAGTTAACTTATGTGCTGCTCTCTGTTCAGAGCTGTTTGAATTTGCTTGCTGAAATATTAAAGGTGCTGTATGTAAGTTTTTGACTCTTCTAAAGCATCAAAATATCATAATCTGTTTGCAGATATTTAAGAAACATGCTAAATAAACATACCTGTTTATCTGAAAAAACAATGCTACAGTCAGTTATTCTCCTTTGACAATGTGTGTTCCGAGCCAGAATGTCTGTCTTTTTTTTTGGTTTGTGTAACCCGCCCAATGCCATTTTACCTTATTGTATTTCGGATGGTGGAAAACACAGCGCATTTCACTTCATGCACTGTCATGTGTGCTCAATCCTTTTGGTGTCGTCAATCTGCGTGTGCTTCAAGTCTGAGGATGAGGGGCCGGGTGAAAATAAACCCTCTCCAATATTTTGGACTTCAATACCTAGTTCAACCACTAGTTCTCAGTCCTTAAAGCATGTTAATATTCTTCACACAGGTGTGTGGATTAGTATCCGGCCTTTCCAAATGAATCTCCACTGTCATCTAATGAATTCATGAACTGCTACAACTCATAAATACTAAAACTTTATTACCCATAATTCTCTTGGTGACTCTGCACTATATCTAACAATGGGCTGATTTAGAGGCCTGTCTCTGAGCTGTTGGCAGGCAGTCTAACTGCTCCCTAATGTATTTAGAGTTAATTAGACAGCAGTGAACGCCACCCAGATTGAGTCGGGCCGTCCAGAAGTCCTCTCGGCCCCTGCATGAGGCCTTCATTACAGCTGCTCTCCATCTCTGCTCATCTCTGCTCCTTCAATCCACACAACTTCTGTCTCTGGTCAAAATGAATTAACAGTAGGAGTGGGATGTTGTGATTTGGTTAGTGCTGGGAGGAGCACAGGACTGGATTGAGTTACATTTGAAGGAAGAGACAGAAAGACGCTCACAATGTCTGTCAAACTTGTCGCAACAGGATTAATCAGCTAGAGATCACCATCTCCACACGATTACTGCTACCACTAATCACAATTATATGAACACACACTTCTATGCTATCTAAAAGGGCACTAATGTTTTTATACAAGCCATTCTCTCTCGCTCTCTATCTATACATATATAGAGAATAATATACATTAGTAATCATAAATAGAGTAATATATTACATTTATTGATCGACAGCATGTAATAACATAATAATATAATATAATAAAGGGGGTCTGTAAGTTTTTTTTAAATGTGTTTTTTAAAGATGGCTGCATATAATAGAACAAAAATACAGTGAAAACTGAAATATTATCACAGTATATAGCATCGATTTAACAAATATTCCAGACTAGCTCAAAACTTATATAGCTCTGCTGTAATAGCCAATATACTAACAAGTTTAACAACTGAAAAAAAATCATGATTTAAAAGATATAGCCATCTCTGGTTTATTTGCTGAGGCTGGTGTGCTTGTCAATGATGAAGCGAGGTGACATACGGCATATGCTGAAGGGCTCCACCGAAGCCCGGAAATATCGTTTAATTATGCCTCCATGACGCTGCAATATATCAAAACGTCTTTTCCAAATGCTGCTCTTGCTTTTGTTTTTGCCTTTTTGTTTAAACTCTTTGTTGTATCTCTCTTTCTCTCTCTTTTATTGATGCAAAATACACAAAACAACACAAAAGTTACCAAATCATTTCCAACGCTTCTTTGTATCTCTTATTGCTGATCAGGAGCTTCTGCGGCAACTCAGAGCAGAAAAATAAGTACTTTTAAATAAGTAGCATTTGTAAACACAAATATATGAAAGTATGCTTCATATGAACACCCAGAACGATGTGACCTATTTTCAAGATGTAGATGAGTTTCTTCTTCTGAACAGATTTGGAGAAAAACCTTCAAATGTCCAGTATTACATTACTTTACAGACTTGGCTGATATTCAGAGTTCTGTCTTTGTGTGTGTGGTTGAATATGATTAAAATCAGCACACTTTTCCAATATAAAAAGCTGAGGAAAATTAAATATGGGAGGTTTCTATCTAAAAACAGACACAGAAGTACAGCAAATCTAATCATGGCACATGCATTATTGTGTATAAAGCAGAGAGCTGGCGGTCTTGGGACTGTAAGAGACTGTTTGTAATGACTGCAGTTGTCAAATTTCACAGAGTGGAGTCTGATTTTCTATGCTCACTCCAATCATAATTACATCTGAAGTGTTTACTGTCAGTCAGAGTCATTCGTTATGAGGGTCATCTCAGAGAGACGGCGACAGGGAACATCTACACAACACATGAAAAGCTATAAATGCTCAGTGAAAGAACAGAGGGAGGAAGAAAGAAGAGAGTGGAAGCGAAATACTCAGAAAAACAGCACCTGGGTGATAAGGACAAATGATAACAGAAATAATAAAATGAATCAAGCCGAACACTTGACAAAGCTATCACCAAGAGAATGTTTCTTGAAAATGATGAATAAAATACACGCTGGATGATAAAGAGAAAACGGTTTCAATCTGAGTGAAACTTGTGTGTATATGTAAATTATACACACACACACACACACACACACACACACACACACACACACACACATTATTGTGATTAAACACCAATAAAAATAGATCAAGTGCATTCATGAAGTACTGTATCTCTTCATGCATTTTTCATGTGTGATTTGTGGAGCCTGTATAAACTGGTCATATGCATCAATGTAAGCGGTTAACCAGTCATCTGAATAAGATTGAGGACTCTATGCATTGATAATTCAGTTTAAGATGTATTCCGGCACTAGGCATTTGTCTCTAAGTCACAGGCCATCTATCTTCTTAATTGCTTTCACTTCCAGGTATCCATTCACATCGTACCACATACAGCTAATTTACATGAGAAACAAAGTGCTCATCTTTAAATCTATATAGACTGTAAAAGCCGAACCTCTTAGGGTTGAAAGTAGGTTTAAAGCCTAGGGCAATTTTCGTGAAAAATGCCAAAAATTCTTACGGTTAAACTTAAGTCTAAAAGTCAAGTTTCAACTAAATTCTAAAAGCTTTTGAAAAGACATGTTCCACTCCTGTGACCTCATCACCTGTGAACAGATCATCGATTTCCAAACAATGAGGCAGACTGTGTGTTTGTGTGTGTGTGCGTGTGTGTCATGCTCTGTTGCTCATGCAGGTGGACACACTAGAGTAAATACAAGAGGATCCACTGAGGTGTGATGATTGAATTAGAGCTACAGCCTGACATGACTGTTTGAGAATGAACACATGCTTTAAGATGACTAACTAACTCAACTCAAGCAAGTCTCTCAGTGAAGCCCTGCTTGACCTAGTATCCGAACGCCGTTCAATGCGTGTGTGTGTGTATGTGTGTGTGTGTGTGTTTGGGTGAAGTTGGTTCGTCTCAAGAGAATACAGTCTGTCAGAAAGACAAAGGACACACACCTGAGCACTGAGCTACCATTAATCTGTCTGAGAGAGTGTATGTGTGCATGTGTGTGCGTGTGTTAATATACATCCTTGGTTTTTTTAATGCATATATATGAATATATGTCAGACTGTCCTGATTTTTGCAGAGGTGTGCCTGCATAGATATTCCTCAATTTCAGTCCAGACTCAATCTCATGGCCATGTCTGTTATACATATATATACTTATAAACAAATAAATAGCTGTGTGTGTTTGTGTGTGATGCTTTGAATGGTAATACATTCCTTCAGAAGTAGACAAAGTGTGTGCAGAGCCACGGTGATAAAGCTGGGGTCTGCCGTGTCTGTGGCCCCGCTGGAATTAAGATGAGATAAAAACCATTCCCATCTCCCGCTTTAGGACCAGCAGGGGTCAACAGGGTTGACAGGTGCCCGAATGAGAGAGACACGCGGGAGGAAAAGAAGAGCCAGACAGGAGGATGAGAAGTCATATCTGATAGATCTGAGCACAAGTGTGTTACATTGCTTCATTTTTTCAATAGCATGGATTTGAAATATTGCGTAGGAATATATAGTTAATAAATATATTACATTTTGGGGGAATCACACAGACCATGATATTTTATGATCTGAACTAACAATGCCATGTCATAAAAAGGTCAAATTATCTGACACATACAACAAAGCAACCAATGAGAACAAGACACATGAACAAAAGGACTACATGGCAGGATCTCACGACAGGGTCAGGGAAACACGTGACAAAGTACAAGACAAGAAAAAACTAAATAAAGGACAACGAACAAAACCCTAAAATCAGCCATCTAAGGGCAGCTCCAGATCCAGATCGAAAAGTCCAGAAGGGTGGTGGAGTGGAGGCAGAACAGGGGGAGATGGAGGGCCAGGCCCATGAAGGGGAACAGGCATGGATTATGGCATGGACTGTGGAGCAGTGGGGTGCCTGGACTGTGGAGCAGAGGTTTGTGGAGGTCCTGCATCGTGAAATTATGGTGGACCTGGACCATAGAGAAATAAGACCCCTGGTCTATGGAGCAATGGTGGAGACCATGGATGTTGGTGCAACCATGAAGGATCATGGAACCAGGGTGGAGGCTGCAGAGCAGGAGACCAGGACAGAGGGTGGACCAAGGATCCCCAGGGTGAAGCCGGTGGAGCTAGAGACCAGAATGGAGCAGGTCACCACTCCAGGTCAGGAGGGCATGGTGGAGCAGAGCCATGGATAAACCACCTGACCGTGACAGAACGGGCAGAGAGTTTGTGAGCGGCCTCAATAGCTGTGACATGACAGGGACAATATCTTTGAACTGCCTCAATGGCCATAGCATTACAGGCAGAGGGGTTCAAGAATGACCTCCTCGGCTGTGACTAGAAAAGCAGAGTTCAGAGAAAGCCTCTTTGGCTTCAACCAGACGAGCTGAGAGCTCATGATGTGGCGAGGCACTGGCGTGGCTTTCATCTTAGCTGATGACTCGGGCAAGGTGTGAGCAGGCTCTGGCTTGGACAATGAAACATGAGGGCTATACATATCAAATAGAGGGGTTACAGGATACAATCCAACCAATGAGAATGTGATATACATCAAAGCAACCAATGAGAACGAGACACATCAACAAAAGCACCACATGACATGGCAGGAACCAAGACAAGAAACAAAAACCATAATGACATGGGATGATTTTTTTAATGGCCTGGAGTAAATTATACAAAAAAAGTTTTTATATTATTTAAATTATAAATAATTTAATTATTTTATAATTTAAGTTTATAATAATTTTGTATATTTTTAGGTTCATAAAGCAGTCTAAAGAATATATAATAGAACTATAAACAATTGAATTACTTATATATTATCTAACAATACCATTTGTAATAAAAAAAGAAAAAAAAAACTTCTAATTTAAAAATGCTGAAAGGAACCAGTGTCACTAGTCTCAGGTGTTTAGACCCCACAGAATCTGTGTGTTGGAAGAAAACACAGTCAGTCGATCAAACACATGCTATAAACCCAACCACAACAGTTCAGTTCAGTTCTGTGCAGATGTTCTGATCTGCTCACTGATCACATCATACACACACTGTAGTGACCACCTCGATCAAGCTGAGCAAAGAAACAAAGCTTATTTGTATGCTCTGATTTCAATACTTCTGAAAAGATCAACAATAGGCCGTAACGTAACATTCAACAGCGGGACATTCTTCAAATTCAGTGGTATCACAGCGGATCCCATTTATGAATCTAGTAATACAAAGAACACACCTTGTGCAGTTGTTTTTTCATGTCTGAGTGGCTGATGTGTTTATCAGCTGCATATAAAGCCACATCAGCAGTTTTTTCCAGTGGATATACTGTACATCTCTCTATCCATGCTAGTGAAATCCATAAACAAAATGCAAACAAATACATCCAGACTGCTGATATATGTACATGAAGCAAATTTGGATTATTCAACTACTGTTATTAGTGTTATCTAGTTTTTGTTCACTGTAATACCAACTGTTGTTTCCCACCTGTCTGCCAACACACAACCCACGAATCCCTGGGCTGCTCCTGTCTGCAATCTGTTTCCCAGTTAACCTCTGCTGCTACTGAACTTCAGAGTCTGTCGATCAATTAGGTTTAGGTCAATCGGGGTCTCAAAAAAATCTGTCATCATCCTTGGTCTTGAAAAAGATCTCTCTTTCAGTCTTTAAAAACTAAATTATAGCACAAAGACAAACTGAAACAAAAACAACTTCTATGATAACTGATTTTTCTCATTTCTTTATTTTTCCTTGTTTCTTTTCTATTAAAAATATTGTAAACCAGCAATGAAAATGTACTCACCCTCAGGCCATCCAAGATGTAGAGGAATTTATTTCTTCATCTGAAGTCTGGAGAAATGAAGCATTACAACACTTTCTCACCAATGGATCCTCTACAGTGAATGAATTAACTGATCCATCATTATGATCTTTTTAACTTCAAAACATAGCTTCCTCTCCTCCAATCATAATATTGCTTTCTCCAAGCCATCTCGTCTGAATCGGGTGAGAAATACGCAAAGATCAGGCTGCATTTACAAGCAAAACCAGTCCAAAACAGTTCTAAACAAATCTGTTGGTGGATTTTGATGTAAGAGGACAACAGGGGATGAACCTTTACACAAGTGGAAGCATTATTATGGATTATGGACTGGTTTTTAGAGAATAAAAAACACCTTGATGGATTTCCTTCTTACAAACAGTATTTTACTTCACAAAACTTGGACTGGAGTTGTGCTGATCACTTGTGGATTATTGTGATGTTTTTATCAGCTCTCATACTGACGGCACCCATTCCCTGCAGAGGATGCACTGGTGAGCAAGTAATGCAATGCTAAATTTCCCCAGATATGAAGAAACAAACACATCTACATCTTGGATAGCCTGAGGTTGTGTAAATTTCATCTAATTACAATTTTTGGGTGTACTAATCCTTTAATGTCACTTAGCATATGAACATGTTTGAGGCAGTGTCGTAGGCAGAATTTTATTTTGGGTGGGCATGGGCAAAAGTGAGTGGGCACTAGTAACCAGCGAGTCAAACTCAATATTCACGTCATTTCAATCTTCTTTCATTTGTTCCTATTGAAAAACAAACCACAGAAAACAGTGGAAGACACACCTAGTAAAACTACAACATCTCTGTCACCGTCACGAACATGGAAAATGAGAATGAGAAAGAATCTCTCATGCCAGGACACTAATGCACATCTGCACAGACAGTCTCTTGAGTCACACAACATCGACATACAAGAGAACTGTAGCTACCTCCTGTCCACATACAAAACCTGAGTAACAATAAGAACGAAAATTAAATACTACTTTATTTTTTCTGACACAGAAGTCCTTGATCTGTATATTTACATTTTAATTTCATCATTCTACAGTAAACGTACAAAGATATCGTATTCAAGGCACTGTATTTCCTCAAACATATTAAATATAAATAAGGTGTACAAAAAACTGTATTCAGAAATGTCATGCGTTTTTTTATTTTTTTATTTTATTGATGGACAGGCTCCCGCATCAGTGCGACTCCTTTTTACAGAATTATGCTTTGCTGCTGTTTCTCTAACATTTTCTAACACACACAACTGCAAACTAACACACAGCGGCTAACTGAATGGGTGAACACACCAGTTCACAGGCATGCCTTAGACAGCATGGGGAACACCTAATTGGCTAACACAGCTGTCAATCAAACTCATTAAGAATTATGCAAAACACATTTGACTTATTTTAGTATTTGAGATAATCATAATACTTTTGTAAATGTACTAAAATAGATTAAATAACAATTATGAAACAAATAGGCCTGTTATATTTGCCCATCAGTCCTGTCCGCTTGCTCCGCCCCTGGTTTAAGGTAATAAATATGATCACATAATAAAATTCTTTGGTAAATAACTTTCCAAATGCATGCTGTTTACTCGATAGCTTTTCTAAACCATTTGTGTCTGATATTCTGTGTGTGTATCAGAGGGCCAGACCAGCAGGCATGGAGGGTCATAGAACTGGATGTGGAACGGGGCAATGTCGAGATGGTAACCCTAATTCTGTGAAAACTCTCAAGCAGGCAATAGCATTCAAATGAGCAGGATTACATGAACGTGATCTTTCATTAGGACTTTATTTAGTATGTATGTGTGTGTGTAGGTGACAGCTGTGTGCCTGCTGGCCTGTATTGAAGTCACGCTCTCTGTGGCCTGATGCCATTAGAAGCTATCAGCACAGAGCGGCAGGGCAAACCTAATGGAGCTGTTATCTGTCAGCCACGTGTACATGTGGAAAGTGGGCTCTTGGGAGAGACACTAGTGGAGAAATTATAGCATCATTGATGAATATTACAAAACACATACAGAATGACTTCTATCAGTGCTTCTCAAAGTATGGAGGTAAGGACGCATGGCAGATTGTCCTAGTTCTTAAATCTGAAAGAAAAACTAAATTGTGCAAAATCATTGTGTATCGTCAATGTACAACATTTGAATAGCAGTATTCAGTAAATAATGATTTCAATTAGAGTGTGGCCATATGGATTTGGAAGAATTGAATAATAGCAGTGCAAACCGTGAAAAAAAAAAAAAAACATATCCTGTGGATAATAAGAGATTTATTGTGGGGTTAACTGACAATTTAATATCCATTTTTTTGTAATTTATTAATTTATCCTTAGATCCTATAATAATATATATATATATATATATATATATATATATATATATATATATATATATATATATTTTTTTTTTTTTTAAATTCAAATTAAAGAAAATTTGACAAGTTTAAGAGAAAATAACAGCACAATGTAGGTCTATAAAATGTTCTTTTCATTTTTTTCAATTCAGTGAAGAGAATCATTATTCAATACAACAAACATTAATAGAATTTGTTATTCAACAGAAAAAGTTTAATTAAAAGCCAAACAATAATAAATATGATAAAACTAAACTATAATCCAATTGGCTTCTTTATGCTAACTTGTTTGTGTTTGTCTTCAGTAAGTCATCTGCTACATCAATAAATGTTTTTTTTAAATATATAAATACTTTTATTGAGCATGGATGCATTGAATTGATCAAAAGTGAAATCTTTTGTAACATGACGTCTATATACCGTCAATTTCAAATCAATACTATTCTTGTATATATCAAAAAATCCTAAAAAAATTTATAACGGTTTTCAGCAGCATAACTGTTGTAAGTATTGATGATAAATAATAATCACAAATGTTTCTTGATCATCAAAACAGCAGATTAGAATGATTTGCAATGACTGCATTAATAGATGCTGACAATTCAGCTTTGCCATCACAGGAATAGATTTCATTTTAAAATATATTCAAATTTAACTTTTCACAATATTACTGTTATAGATGTATTTTTGGTCAAATAAATGCAGCCTTGATGAGCATAAGAGACTTTCAATGTCAAAAACATTACAAACCTTATCGACCCAAACATTTGAACATTAGTGTACACATAATGACTGTTGTCAACAGTATTGATGGTTTGAGTTTACATTTTTAAAGGAGGCATGACAGAAAAAAAAATAATAAAATAACTTATATAACCTGATACTGTATGTACTGTATGCACAATCAGTTTTCAAGATTTCATCCACAGGTCCTGTGGATTTCACCACCTCCTTCTGAACACATTTATGAAGTGTGCAGTCAAACTAAAGAGTGTGACCCTGTCAGACAGCAAAACAGAGGAATAAGTGAGCGTCACAAACACTCATTAACAACACACTGTGGAAGAATCAGCAACACTTCACACACACTTCATATCTGTTATCCTGACCTGAGAGCAGCTGTCTATGTTCAGTCAGTGTGAGATAAAAGATTCATTTTATTTACTTCAACTAGTTCATCTCCAGGGCCTGAGCTATCAAAGGATGGTCTTCAAGTACTGCAACCTTCTCTTTCACAAACACACATTTATAAAAGAAATAGTTCAGCTAAAGTTCACTTCATGCATTCACAATATGTTCCTGATAAATTCCCACTGCAAGAACTTTCTGAACTTTGTTTGTTTGCATTTAACTAGAAGTCTGCTGCTCTTCAAACTTCAGAAAAGTCTGTCGTTTATTCAGCCTTGTGACATTTCTAACCTGTATGTTAGATTAAGTCTAACAGTCTAACCTGTATTTTGCGACCTTAACAATTTGTGCCTTGTCAAAAATGGTCAAATTATCTGATATATCTGATAGACTTACTGACCTCATGAGGGTCATCATGAGTTCTCTTTGTTATAAAAATTTCTGTTTAAGTTTTATTATTTATCTGCATGTTTTTGCCCGGCTTTTGTTTGTTGCACCACATGACTTTGATTTAATTTGAAAATATTAATATGCAGTGAAGCAGTTTTGTTAAAATAATTTTTAATAAATAATAAAAGAATCTGTTATATAAACTACTAATAATGTTTTCATGAATTCCTCTCTTTTTCACTATGATATCAGGACAGCTTTGTTCAGTGTAATTTTGTAATTATATTTTCTTACTTATACTTATTCTTACTTATATTTTCTTTATTTCATTTCAATTTTGGTTAATTTTAACTTTTAGTTTTTAAATTAAGTTATACAATAAATAAGTGGTAACTAGCTGAAATTAAATGAGTTTAAGTTTTAAATATGTTCTTTTATTTCGGTTAAAGGTTATTTGAAGTAATTCAATGGTTTTTAGTGGTTTTAGTTTCAGTTAACGATAATGGCCCTGGTTGTCTATGACATTATTTTTTAACTTTATACCCCATAAAACCAAAATTAATATTAATATGGAAATGAAAACATATTCTTCATAGAAATAGTTTTTTTAAGTCACTGAATGTATTAACTGCCTTTGAATGTGTTTCTGAAAAATAAAAAATAAATATTATAATAGTACAAAAATCATCATTAACTCAAAAGTCAAACAGATTACTTTTGCCCATTAAAATACACAATTCAACAAGAATTTTCATTTTTATACAAATTATTCCTTTAATGGACCTGTAATGTGATGGGTTTTAAAAATCGCTTTTAATGATTTTTTGTGTGTCTGACTAACAGAACAATGCAATAATGAACAAAGACATGAGGTCAGATCTCTGGCTTGTGTGTGTGTGTGTGTGCTTAGAGGGTTATTGAGCACCACAGTCCCTCTAAAGAGACTTCCACAACACTGTGGACTATAATGATAATCTATGTCTTCAATAAAGGGATTAGATTACACTGTATGAACTGTCACTCAGTATCATTAAAATGAAATTAACCCATTAAGCCATATTGATAAGCCTTCATACACACACGCACACACACACCCATCCTGGGCATCACCAAACAACCTCATTAAATGACCTGGAGGAGAAAAAGACACATGTTCTCGTTCTACACGGTCGCCCCCCTCAGGCTGCCTCGCTCATCTCTAATGCATTAGCAATTAAAACGTAGCAGCCATGCACAAGTGTTTTTGACACAGCACATCTGTGCTATAGATCACCTCCATCACTCCAAGCTCACGGCTCAAATTCCCCTCTGAACGGAGGACATTTAGTGAACGTCTTGAATGTACAACTCTCAATGTATGTAAGGTCACTGCTGTGTACATGTGTTTTCACACTAGCGTTCGCAATTAAGACACAGATGGTCAGTAAACATCCCACGTTCTTTCTTTAAATGATGAAAGAATGTTTATATTTTAGGTGAACTTTAACATGTGGCCTGAGCTCAGCGTCCAGAAACTGCAAACTATCAGCTCAAGTTCAAGTTCTTTGGTCTTTCTGCATGTGTCTGGTACAATGGAGTCAATCTGCTGTTCTTTCACAGTACATCAACAAGAGTTCAAGCGTCTGTCTTCTCCCCAACCTGTCGAGATCTGGGTTTAGCTGTGATGTTGAGTTAATGAACTGTTTTAATGTCTCTATTCCTCTACTGTGGTAATATACAGTTTTACTCATGCAGCATGGGCTGACCTGATGGATGCCTACTATTTGTATTTGATTGATTGCCGTAGTGTAGCTTTCCTAATAGATTTAACAGATTCCACTTCCAAGGGCAGGACCCATTGATTTTACCAGTGCAGCCAATCACAGAGATGGAGGAGAGAGCTGACAGTGTGCCACGAACACCACACTTCAAACACCAGCACATGCACTCGCCAACATGATCCCAGACATAACAGTGCGCACACATAAACTGACATTACAGCTGTCGGAAAAATACACCCAATTGATTTTCTTTCTCCATACGTCTTCTTGCTTGAGCTCTCCATTTGTCTTCCTCTCTTCTTCTAGACACTGTCCTGTCCCAGAGTGGTCAATGAATGATAGCTTGTAAAGTTACGAGACTAAACATGGACCAATATTCAAAAAATCTGTATTGTTTTCCCTGCATATTCAATATTTTGTACTTGGTTACGGTTCTTCAGTATCAGAGTTACAATTCATAGAACCATTTTTTGGGTCTCTAATGGCAGTAAACTTCTGGCATTAAATGGGTAAATCAAGTTATTTCTTTAATGTCTTTTGATTTCATAAACCACTTAATTAATGATAACTGACTTATTTTCCGACATAAAATGCATAGAATGAAATATGGTAAAAGTATAAAAATATAACAATTATATTATTATTATTATTTATACTTGCAATCCAATGTATTATGATTGTATCAAATGGCACTAAAAATCTAAAATATATAAAAATAATACTGAATGGTAAAAAAAAAATAGCTGACATTCTTGAAGTCCATTTTCTTTTCCATTTTTGTTCATTCTATTCTTTTCTCTCACTCTTTGTCTATACATTCAATTTAACTTTCTTTTATTGTTTTAAAAACATTTCTGCATCTCTATTCTGCACAATGTCTCAGGCTACAATTAAATTTGTCAAATGCAAATAAATATAAGTATTTTACTGGCGTTATTTTTATTCTACATAAAGTATTGCCAAAGAATTAATGCACAAAAGCAGTGACAAAAAAAACAAAACTTAAAGCTTTTGGCAGCTACATTTTATCGGCTCATGCATTCTCTAGGGATCGGACAAACGACTTTGGCAATGGTAGCACTTTGCCAGTGAAGCTAAAGGAACTCTCTGTGTTAAAAAAGATGCCAGCACACATAATGCAAATAATATAAAGGCAAAATACACAATAAATATAGAAAATAATGGTATTACTGTAGATAAACAGAACGATCAATGCATAATACTCTGTTGTACATGAAAATGGAGACACACAGGCAGTGGTTGGTGATAACAATGTGCAGCTTAAAAAAGAAATTTGCTCTAACAGATACATAACTGCATAACTTTCCATTTACATTTGATGTTCTGCTGCTAAATTGAAATGATGCGCAATGAGAGTTGAACGTTTTTTTTTCTTCTCTCTTATCTCAAGGAGAAAGTGTGCTTGTTATTCTCTCTCTTTTGTCTGTGTTGTAGCCCTAAATGTCACTAAGGGTTTTAGGTGAAGGCTTTTTAATAATTCAGTAACCAGCTTCTCAACAGCTCAAAAACCTCAGCACAAATCCCATTAACAAGCCATGAATTATTTCAACCTCCACATCTGGCCACATCCTATTGTGAACACACACACACAGCTCAATTTGCCTAATGGCCTTAGTTTAAACTTTTTTTCTGTTATCCTTTCTGATGTGGTCCTCAGTGTGCACAGCCAACAGTCTATTTGAGATACAGCTCAGATTGGACTAAACACATTGTGACAATATTCGATTATTTAGGAGTCTCAACACAAACATATAGGCCTATTGTTTTAAAGCAAGGTTAGCATAAAAATGACATGATAAATGCTTTACACAAAACATGGAAATGCAATGCTAAAGAGTGCTAATACAGATTTTTTTTTTTTTTATGTGTCACCTGAATATTCCTGCATAAACGCAGTAACACAGAGTGCAATATGCATCTAAATCAGTCAGGACTTGAGTTAGCTTCTTCATATGACGGATTCGCTTATGATTCATAAATCAGCTGCCTTCAGGTGCAGCTGGAAATACTGCTATTTTGAATTACGTGCACATGAATAAGAAATGTATATCTGAGACAGCGACAAATAAGAGAATCTTTTTAAAAAATCTTAAACAAACAAACATGTATTTTATTTCATTTTTCATTTAACATGAAATTATTTGATTCATTCATTCTTTTTAAATATCAATGATAAATACTAGGGCTGTCATCGTTAATGCGTTAATGTAAGCGATTAATTTTACAATCCTTAACGTGTTAAAAAAATTTCACGCAGTTAATGCTAAATTACTGAAGCACTATTTCTGTTCTAATCCTTTAACCCAATTTTGCATCTCTGCTTGCGATCAGATAATTTTAAGCTGCTAAAGTTATTTAAAGTTATGGCATGTCATACACACATCATATATATATATATATATATATATATATATATATATATATATATATATATATATATATATATATATATATATATACAGTATTGTTCAAAATAATAGCAGTACAATGTGACTAACCAGAATAATCAAGGTTTTTCGTATATTTTTTTATTGCTACGTGGCAAACAAGTTACCAGTAGGTTCAGTAGATTCTCAGAAAACAAATGAGACCCAGCATTCATGATATGCACGCTCTTAAGGCTGTGCAATTGGGCAATTAGTTGAATTAGTTGAAAGGGGTGTGTTCAAAAAAATAGCAGTGTGGCATTCAATCACTGAGGTCATCAATTTTGTGAAGAAACAGGTGTGAATCAGGTGGCCCCTATTTAAGGATGAAGCCAACACTTGTTGAACATGCATTTGAAAGCTGAGGAAAATGGGTCGTTCAAGACATTGTTCAGAAGACCAGCGTACTTTGATTAAAAAGTTGATTAGAGAGGGGAAAACCTATAAAGAGGTGCAAAAAATGATAGGCTGTTCAGCTAAAATGATCTCCAATGCCTTAAAATGGAGAGCAAAACCAGAGAGACGTGGAAGAAAATGGAAGACAACCATCAAAATGGATAGAAGAATAACCAGAATGGCAAAGGCTCAGCCAATGATCACCTCCAGGATGATCAAAGACAGTCTGGAGTTACCTGTAAGTACTGTAACAGTTAGAAGACGTCTGTGTGAAGCTAATCTATTTTCAAGAATCCCCCGCAAAGTCCCTCTGTTAAAAAAAAGGCATGTGCAGAAGAGGTTACAATTTGCCAAAGAACACATCAACTGGCCTAAAGAGAAATGGAGGAACATTTTGTGGACTGATGAGAGTAAAATTGTTCTTTTTGGGTCCAAGGGCCACAGGCAGTTTGTGAGACGACCCCCAAACTCTGAATTCAAGCCACAGTACACAGTGAAGACAGTGAAGCATGGAGGTGCAAGCATCATGATATGGGCATGTTTCTCCTACTATGGTGTTGGGCCTATTTATCGCATACCAGGGATCATGGATCAGTTTGCATATGTTAAAATACTTGAAGAGGTCATGTTGCCCTATGCTGAAGAGGACATGCCCTTGAAATGGTTGTTTCAACAAGACAATGACCCAAAACACACTAGTAAACGGGCAAAGTCTTGGTTCCAAACCAACAAAATTAATGTTATGGAGTGGCCAGCCCAATCTCCAGACCTTAATCCAATTGAGAACTTGTGGGATGATATCAAAAATGCTGTTTCTGAAGCAAAACCAAGAAATGTGAATGAATTGTGGAATGTTGTTAAAGAATCATGGAGTGGAATAACAGCTGAGAGGTGCCACAAGTTGGTTGACTCCATGCCACACAGATGTCAAGCAGTTTTAAAAAACTGTGGTCATACAACTAAATATTAGTTTAGTGATTCACAGGATTGCTAAATCCCAGAAATTTTTTTTTTTGTACAAAATAGTTTTGAGTTTGTACAGTCAAAGGTAGACACTGCTATTTTTTTGAACACACCCCTTTCAACTAATTGCCCAATTGCACAGCCTTAAGAGCGTGCATATCATGAAGGCTAGGTCTTGTTTGTTTTCTGACAATCTACTGAACCTACTGGTAACTTGTTTGCCACGTAGCAATAAAAAATATACTAAAAACCTTGATTATTCTGGTTAGTCACATTGTACTGCTATTATTTTGAACAAAACTGTATATGCCATTTATGGTGCTACTCTCAAAAAATAATATTGTTGAAATACTAAAACCTGAAAATACTTAATAAATGAATATTAATAAGCAATACAATTTGTTCAAATATATTTTTTACAAATATATTATGGCAAACTAATTAATAAGATTTTCTTTCAGTGAATGTCAAAATTTTAAGGATTTCTTCGTTATTATTATAAGCAGACAGTTATAATCACAGTTATAATTTTTTATAAAAAAAAAGGCATGGAGAATGTGTACTCAAGTTCATTACATTTATAAATCACAATTGATTTGTTATATACTACACATAGGGGTGAATTCAGGTTGATTGGGACATTTTCCCAGTGATGTCAATAGCAAAAAATGTCCCAATTTAACTGAATTCACCCCCTACATAAATAAAACAATGAAGGTATATTTAGCTGTATTTTGCTGCTACAAGAACTCACCAGGTTTTCCATTCTTATTTTAATTTTAATTTTTACTTCAGTGTATGACAGGATAATAAGAACGGCCTAATTCAGAAAATAACTTCTTTCATTTGAAAGCAATAATAGCCTCAAACAGCATTCAGCAGTCAGACAGAGATGCATGAATGTAGCATGGGATCCTGCTGCAAAAAGGCCAGCACCTTGCTAGATCTGAACAATTAAGAAGTAATTGGCAAAACCAGCATGAAATGAATCCATAAAAGCTGGAGGAGCCAAGAAGCGCAGGTTGAAGATACAGAGCTAAAGAAACGAACATCCAACAGGGCAGACAAGTCTAACAACAGTAACAGAGCAGGACCCCAGCATACGTGAGGAAACCAAGAGCTCTTGATTTAACGAGAATAAGGAGCCGTTCAGAAAAGACATGCTCTTGCATTCAGGAACAGAGCAAGAGAATGAACCTGAACACAGGGATTACGGACATGAACAGTACTATTTTTTAAAGAGAAGAAAACCAAGGTCTAGCTCAGACCAAGGAAACATAACTGGAGCACACAACGTTTTTAATAATTTATTAATAAAAACCGACTAACGTTTCGATGGTCTTACTATAGTACTATTTTTTAACTTGACACTCCATTTAAAAAAACAGCACAGTTACTGCATGAAATGCTGAATAGAGAAACAGTGGTCAAGATAGCAGTCTTTATACAAAAATATTTGCCCAAAGAATCAAGTAAACCAAAGAGCTGTGTAATGAGCGTAGATCCTTTCTTTTTATTGTAGATTGTAATGCATCATGCAGTAGATTTAATCAGCATATGAGGTCTGACATCCATAAATCAGACATAAAAGCCCCACCGGCTTGTCATCATCTATCCTCCTAAAGGTCAGAGATACTAATCAAACTGGTTAGCATCTCACTGAGACACAGCTGAGGTGACAGACATCATTTGGCTGTGTTTAGCACAGAAGAATGAGCGGAGGTTGTTTTTGTGCATGCAGTACAACATTAGCCGCTCATTATTTGACTCTCATCTACTCTCTGGGCTGATCTCAACCTCTGCGATCTCCACTTTACTCTGAAAGATTTGACAATTGATTGCATCTCAGTTCACTTTGAGGCCTCTGTGATGAACAACACACACAATCACACTTTATATGGGATTCACAGTCTGGGGTGAATATCACAACTATACAATAAAGTTTGGGGTTGATCAGATTCTTTTACTGATTTTGTAAAATACTGTTCACCAAGGCTGCATTTATCTATTTATTAAAAAAAAAATATTAATACTATGAAATATTACTACAGTTTGCAATAACTGATTATTCTGCTTAAGTCATTTTTGATTGTTTTATTCATTGTGCATTTTAATGACAATTTCACCCCCCTATTTTAATTACATTATGCATTCAGATGTTGAATAATGCATTTTCTAGAACTGCAATAACACAGTTTACCCTATTGATTGTATAATACAGTTTTTTATAAATACAAATACTAAATACTGACATGTACATATTTATTTTTTATTTATTTTATTTATTTTAATTTTCTGGCATTTACTGGGTAGTTTGCCAGGAAGTGCAGCCCATAAAGCTGAGGCACTGACGTATACTGTATAATTTAAGTATAATTTTAACTATATATATTTATTATTATTTTCACACAACAGTATATCAGTATTTAGCATTACCTAATTAAGAAAATTCATTAAAAATAATGCCTCAGTGCTACAAATCTTAAAAGTACTTAAACAGGCTTCACTTTCTTTAAGTAAAAAATATTTTTACTTTTTAATTTTGGGGTGAAATATTACCGGGGCATGTTCTTGACAGGTTTTCATGAGATTCATCCTCTGGCTTCACAGCTTAGAAGAAAAACTCAACCGAAAAGACTGAGGGGAAAAAAATGAATTAAAGTAAAAAAAAAAAAACTGAAGAAAGAAACCAGCAAAGCAAAACTCAGAGATAAAGAAAACAGACATTCTAAACCCAAGAAAGAGTGTTGGAGAAAAAAGGCAAGAGATACTAGAATAAACTCAATTATACTGAGAGAATAAGAGACTGACAGTGAGAGAGAGACAGCACTTTTAAGTCATACTATAACAGTCTGAAAGTAATTACAGAGAAGTAGAGATAACATACTCCAGGTTAAATGACGCCAGAAATCCACCAACACTTTCAAAGGTCTCTCAGATTAAGCTTAAACTCCTGAAGGTTAAAGTCAGATTTAAGTGTTGTGCTTCAATCTGACATACCTGTACATCTTCAGCTCCATGCACTCAAGGGCTTCTGTGACCCGTTCACCGTTTGACCTTTTTCTCCCACGTGATTTCACCCCAGAGGCCTCAATCAAATGTGCTTTTTTCATTTCTCTACAGATTAGTCCACTTGGATATCTCTGAAAAAGTCACTAAGCAAAAGCTGCCTTTTGTTTTTGTTGCTATAATATCTAACCTTTTTTTTTTCACAAAATGTGCATGTAGAAACAATACATGGTGTGATGAAAGGGGAACATGGTTGGATGTCACAGAGGAGATATTTGTTGTGTGAAAAAAAAAAACTTGGACATTCTGCTTTATACCTGTATGTCCTTTTATACTCTACACAAGAAACACACAGACACACACACACACACACACACACACCATGTCTGAAACAAATGCTGTAATGATAAAGACATGGGCTTGTACTTCAGTTGAAGAATTTGAATGCACTGACTCTTCCAACACACACACACACACACACACACACACACAATTGTTGTTCATCATCCAGCAAGCTAACAAATTCAGCCCAGCACTGGACATTTTATAGTCACAGTCCTCATAAATAAGACTAGCTTTCCATATAAATGCTAATATAGATAATTTATAATGATTCTGCACTTTTTTATGCATACACACATAGAAATACACACTTTGTAACACGTCTGAAGGGGAAAAGGGTACGGATTATAGAAGCATTTTAAAGTCATACACACAAACACCACTTTAACCTGTTACAAAATGTCTACAGCTATTTTACAGTATATTCACACAACAACAATTGTACTAAAAATGGAAAAGTTTTTCTTTTGCGATTTTGAAAATGCACCTAATATGCATGCGCATTTTCACAAATTCCATTTTCATAGTTTAGACAGAGCTGATAACATTATTGTTTTCAAAAACTTGCACTTTAAAACCCAATTTTTAAGGTTCTCCAAACATTAGGACTAAATGTCTTAAAACTGTTTCCTTGAAAAGTTGTGTTGGATCAGATATTATGATATAATAATAATAAGTTCACTGGACAAATGTCCCTGTGGCAAAATTTCTGTGTTCAGGTACCAAATGTACCTGTGGCAAATTTAACATTGCTTCTTACACATTTTGTGTCAGTTTCAAAGTGGAATGTCCAGCGAGTATCACTAAAAGCGTGTACAGTTTTCTCTGAAACATTTTAATGTGCATGTGAAAACATTTTATTATGTTGGCTGTGTACGTATCATAGCAATTCTCAAAATCAATGTCTGGAGAGTGACCCTAAAAGGTTAAGGGGGGGGGGGTGAAATGCTATTTCATGCATACTGAGTTTTTTACACTGTTAAAGAGTTGGATTCCCATGCTAAACATGGACAAAGTTTCAAAAATTAAGTTGTACGTTTGAAGGATTATTTTTGTTCCAAAAATACCTCTTCCGGTTTGTCACAAGTTTCGGAAAGTTTTTTTCGAGTATGGCTCTGTGTGACGTTAGATGGAGCGGAATTTCCTTATATGGGTCCTGAGGGCACTTCTGCCGGAAGAGCGCGCGCTCCCGTATAGCAGAGCACTGAGAGCACAGACATTCACTGATCAGAGCAAGAGCGAAATGTCACAAAAGAAGTGTGTTTTTGGTTGCCAGGGCAAGACAACCCTGCACAGATTACCTCTGTGTTATTAACTTAGCTATCGGTGCGTAAGCACATCAAGTAAACCTATACACCTTTAAAGAAAAAAAAGACGACATAAAGTCGAACTTAGACATTTTCCAAAACCGCTAAGTGTAACGGAGGCCAGCGAGTGGTCCTGTGCAGGTAAACCTCCCCGATCTCAAGAGACGCACTAGCAACAGACGCTAGTGGCTGTAGCCATTTAGCCTCCTTGTTAGAGGAGACCCGGGTTCGAGCCCCGTTCGTGTCATTTGAAATATAGATGCCAATTAAACCTTTGTAATTAATATAGTACTAGACACAATTTTTAAATACATAGGCCTACACTTTATTGGCTGAATAACTGGCGCGAAGATGACGCACGAGCTCAGTCTGCACCTACAGATGAAAGTAGCACGAGAAAAGGTGAAGGACCTGTTTTTGGTTAAACATGATTTTAACGACTTCATTAAGTTTTGTTTTATAAAAAACTCTTTTTAACCCTCTGGAGTCGATTAACGCATATACGCGTTATGAGTCATTTTCTCCTGATAACCACGAAAAGAACTTAAATTACACTTTCAGTTTTGATCGTACAGATAAGAGCAATACATCAATCGAATCTGTAAAGAGTCTAGTTTTTCTGAATACAGACATAATAACAACAGAACTTTGTGCACTTATAAAATAAAGATAACAAACAAGGTGTGCTGTCTGCGCTGATCGTAATGTACAAACACGTCATTAAAATGAACTGTAACTCCGTGAATACTCAACGAAGAGACATGAGAGAGATATCTATAGAAAGCTTGACATGTCTACTTTTAAACTAAACAAGTGCTGCCAAAACAGATATTCTGTGATAAAGTAATCCATATGAAAACAACGCGATGTCTAGTTTTTCACGTCTCCCTTCATTATATTTACTGTGACCACGCCCCCCCGCTGAACGCGCTATTCAGATTCAAACTGAAGCGCGCAGCTTGAATACGCCAATAACAGAAGAAAAAGCAGCGAGACTGTTCAAGTTTTTTTATTTTACTGTTTGCTTCGCGATGAGAGCAATAAGACATAATGAACCCCGAAAAGATGTGATGTGGTTGAGGATTTGAGAAATGGATTTCCTCAGAAAAAAAAGGATGAAGTGCTTTATTCAGCAGAGATCATAAACATGAGTAAGTCTCTTTTTATTTATGTACCTATATACTTGTAGTACTAGTTTTCACATAACCTGTAAACATTTTACTAGTTAGACTTTTTCCAAAATATAATTCCTGACTAAATGTATAACCAAGTGAAACATTATGAAGTTACAGTAACAATATACAATACTATACCATTCAAAAGCTTGATGTAAATAATATAAATTTAACAAATAAATGTGACTGTAACAAATGTAATAATGCTGTTCTTTCAATTTATCCCCCCTAATAAACCTGAAAAAATATTCTCAGCTCTTTTCAACATTAATTATAATAATAATAATGATAATGATGATAATAATAACAATAAATGTTTTTTTTTTGTAGAAAATCAGATTGTTAAGATAAAGATTTTCGTTTTCTATAAATTGTATCTTAATTTTGATCAATGTTTTATCAATCAATTGCCCGTATTTTATAAATAAGAAGCAAATATATAACAGACAATGTAATGAGGCGCCGGCAGGATCACTTGCATGTGACCTGGAGGGCGCCAAAACTCAGCGTGTGCCTCACAGATTTGAGAAATATAAGGCTATCTATTACAGAAAGCTTGAAATGTCTACTTTTAAACGAAAATATTAAAACCAAAATAAATAGGCTACTCTCTGATTATGTAATCCATAATGTGCATTTCTCTCTGGCGTTCATGGCAAGTCAGCATCGTCAACTTCATCTTTGCTGCGACACAGAAAACACCAGTTTATTACTAAACAATTAAATGTCTCCTTGGATATTTTGGAACCAGCAGGACATTCTGGGTTGAGCGAGACCGCACGGAATGAGCGAACTTGGAGCGTAATATATGGAGAAATGTGCAGACCTGAACCTCATGTCTGCTGAACAGAAACATAAAAATAGACATAGCCAGAATAGACTATTTTAGAACAAATGATGAGCTTATTGACGATTTTTTTTTAAATAATTCTTGACAAAATTAGAATATATTAAGGATTTTTTTTTTTTTTTGCCTAGTTCCTACGTCTATGGCCCAATGACGATATGATGAGCATTTACTACATTTAAAAAATGCGGGTCAGGAAGCGGGTCGGGTACAATATTTTCTTTTCCTTTTTTTGCGGTCCGAGTTGCGGGCGGGTTAGTTGAAAATGTCGGTCGGGTGCGGGTTATTAATACATTGACCCGCGCATCACTGATAGGTACTCAAGATTAACAGGAGATTGAGTGAAAATGAGCATTTCACCCCCCTTTAATGAAAACAAGTAAATTCTATAATAAACCCTACCCTAAACCTGTCTGACAGTGTTAACAAAACCTGGCTGTACCAGGTGAGCTACCGAGCAAGTTTACTACTCGAGAAAAGCCATACATATTGAGTCCAAATGTATTATTTTACAAATAATTTCCCTTTAATCTGTTATTTATTGTGAAAACAAAATGAAAGTTGTTGATGTTTTACTCCCACTAGTGTTCACTTAAGCTGGAAACTGCAGTGAATTGCATGCAATTTGTGCAAAAAAAAGTAAATTTATGTTTTTCCAATGAACAAGTGTCGCAGTTTAAACACTGTAGCATATATCTTAAAAGTTCAGCAACCTGACACTTAACTATCAACCTTTTATGATAATTTTGTGAGTGTTGTCCAGTAAGGCTTATTGACCCTTATTAACACAGGTTAATAAGGGTCTATTTTGGTAGTCTAAGAGAAAGAGTTTAGTGGATTTGGGAGCCTGATAGAGCAAAGTTTGACGTGTTTAGTCATCTGAGGGAATTATGCTTGATGTGTTGGGTAGTATGACAGAGGTTTATTGTGTTTGGAGTTAAATAGAGTGAGGCTTGACGTGTTTAGAAGTCTAACCCCTTACTAGTAACCCCCCTTTTTTGGCATGGAGACCGAAATTACATACCCAAAATAAAAAGGTTTCTGCTCATGATTCTTTCTCACTAGATACATAACCAACCTTTATTCACAAAGCTGACACTTTAAAGTTTACTGTTCAGGAATCAGAATCACTCAGACTGTTATGATAATAGAGATATATAAGCTCAAACATAAAAACAAAAATAAAAATATTAAAAACATATGTTTTAAATGTATTTAAAAAAATGTTGATGTAGGAAATGAGTTTGAAAACACAGTGTAGCTAAGGCCACAAGTCTTCCAAGACTTCATAAAAAATTTCATAATCGAATCTGTAAAACTGTGAATTTTATGAAATATTTTCTAAGGCCATGTCATGTGTGTTTTTAGAGAAGGCTCATCAGATTGATTTATGGCCCTTGTCATCTCTGTAAGATCTCACATGTAAACTTTCCTGTTCTCTTTGTGTATGTTTCACTGTTGAAAACTGCCCGAATCATGATTGTATTGTTCTCACCAAACGGTTCTTTCACACCTCCGCCAAGTATGACACATTATCCGCATTATTCTTTTATCATTATTCTTTTGTTTTTATTCCACCTTTATTAGCCTTGATTGTGGTTTTTCAGGCTTTACAAAGCAACAAAGCAGCGATCTCACTTCAGTCTCTCTTTGCATTTAGCCCTTATTTATCAAAAGTCTTACTATAAAAATACAACAAAACATTTTCTTACGACCTTACGTGAATTATTGAGACAAAAATGCATTATGAAGAAGAAAAGCACCTGCTATTAGAAGCATTGGTGCTAACGTTAGCATCAAGCTACATCTGACAATTTATGAAATTATTAATACACTTTTACTCAAAACTCACTTTAAACCCCGATCGAGTGTTTATAATAACTTCCTTTAGCGATCAGGGGTGGAATTTGGTCGTTTACTGTTGTAAAAATATGTTATTTGTAGCCTTTTTCATCGCTGCACAAGTTAGCATTTCCGATGTACATTTTCGATTTTTTTTATAAAAACGCCCCAGATCTCAAGAAATTCTCATACCAAGCTTTACTATCGTAATCGCGGGTTTATTATTCGGATATTTTGTGTGTACAGAGGTGTTTCAGTGTTGTTTTGGCCAGATAACTACCAGGAAGTGTGCAGGAAGCATGTGACACGATGGGGCGGTGTCCAGATATTACACTCTCAGATTGACGTTTAAAAGACCCAATCAGAGTCTGAGTCACACACCGCACGAGCTGTGACTACTGCACGCACACACAGATCGCTGGGAGAGGCTGTTTATCATCTGATCGCGTAAATCCGTGGAAAATGAATAGAAAGGACGATTCTGTCTGAAGAAATATGAAGTAAACATCAGTAAATATATCCATATATCTCCGCAGATATGCATCTTTGGTCTGTAAATCCTTATTGACGCTGTTCAGTGAGTCTATGTGAACACAAATAAACCGCTCTTGACGTGACTGAATATGAGGGAGTTGTTAATTTCTATTCAAAATGTGGCATAATACGGATTTATTATTTTGCACTCCTGACATAAATCACTAAATATCTGTCACTGCAACAATGTTTTATCAAAATATTGGTCAAATATCGAAGCTTGAGTCTTTAAACTTTCCATTGATGCACAGTTTGTCCAGATGAAGTAAGACAGTGATGTTTAATGTGCTGTGAAAGTGAAACAATAATAAACTGGGGCCGTCAGCGATGTTTGCACTCAAAGGGGTTAACGGAGGTTTGGAGTATTTGGTTGTGATGGCACTCAAATGCACTGCTGAATACTGATGAAATACAGGGACACCATTTCAATTCATTGGCTGTCTGCTACCTTTTAACACATCTTGGGCAAATGTGTCCATGTGTTAACCCATCAATAAATGTATGGAGACTTACAGTGGTATATCTCGCTCTATTTATCTCACTCTGCCCTTTTGTCTTTGTCCTAAGATGTTTATAAATGAAATGGGGGTATTTTTTCAATGATATCTTTAATTATTCTTCAGTACTTTTATCCTTCGGGACAGGAAGCTGACAATCATCTTGAAATAGAAAAGTAATTATGGCACATCTCCTATGCCTGATGATATAGGATAATTACTTTTTTTATTCTCTCGCTTAGACAAAAATGCACGCCTGGTGTTCGGGGGAGATGTAACCTTTGGCGAACAATGTTTGATTGATGAGGCGACTCATTTTCCTGTATGAAATGATTACCGATCACAATCAGAGGCTAGCACCTCTCCAACTCTCCGGCTGTCTGGGTCTCCAATTTGCCTGGCCAAATTTGCTGTCAAAACCACGGGCATGCAGGGGGTGGAGAGGGGGGGATATTTTGGAAAATTGTCATTACTTCAACATCAGATACTTGTGTCTAAAGTGGAGGGCCATCATTTACAGAGCTGAGCTTTTATCTGGGGGATGAACGTGACATGCGTTCACAGCATACACACATCTGATGGTACAATCAGAGTGGGACAATGGCAGGGCTGATTTATTGGTCTTCAGCTGAGAGGAGCTTCTGTCTGCTAATGACGGTGACAAATGCACTCGCGCCCACCATTTGATACATTTATCTTGATTCCCAGTTCTGAAGACAAGAAAAGCATGCTGTCTGAAATTAATATGAGGTTTTATTTGTGTTTGTGTGTGTAGATTTTGAACAACAGTCAGTGAGAAAGGGCCAAAACTTGACAAAGGTTGAGATGTTTTGTGATGGACTATTATGGTTCACACTGCTCTCTGCACTTTTATATATTTACGCTTTCGAATCGTTCGTTTTGTTTACAAAGCTTCAGTACATAACGGCAATTATGTCTGTCTTACGAATGTATTGCAAATGATCTAAAGAATGCTGAAGGTGAACATAAATGAGATATGCAGCTCTCTATTTGCAGCGCATCAGCCACGCTCGTCAGGAAACTGAGTGAAACACACATACAAATACATATAAATCAAATAATACTTTTTGCATTGCAAGTTCGGTGCTGTACCAGGTGAGCTACTAAGCAAGTTTACTACTAGAGAAAAAGCCATACTATGATATTACGCAGCACAACTGTTTTTAACATGAAAGTAATAATAATTGTTTCTTGAGTAGCAAATCAGCATATTAGAATTGTTTATGAAGGATCGTGTGACACTGAAGACTGGAGTACTTGCATGAAACAGTTGTTATATTTGCAGCACAAACATAAAATGTTTGGTTTAATTTCAAACATGAGGAATTAAATGTTACAATACATCATAATCAGAAATATAAGATAAGAAAAACATACTAATACAACTAAAATTTGCTTGGGGTAGTTTATAGAATGTTTCATTGATGTTACTACTAACCCAGAGTCTTGTAGTCATGAACTAGTTCACCTTAAAGCTAACAACCAAAACATTAGTACTAACAACTTGCATTAAAAAATAGCTAAACAGACACACAAAAAGCATAATTTAACTTTTATGAGTACAAAGCTGCCACTGGAGGAGGAGAGATCTCACCACTGAGTTTATCAGCTTACACAGTGGTCAGCTGCAATAAATACAAATAATAAAATGCAACTAACCATTTCACAGTGTATGGTTAGAAAAGTGTAATAAATAGGCTAATTATATTTTAATCAAGAGGAGAAAATTCATAAAAAGCTCATGTGTCCAATCAAAATATCCAGTTTCTCCATTATTCAGGCAAATTCATCTAAAACTAGCCAAGTCATATGGCCACTAAAATGGACAATGAAGTACTAATAATAATTGTAATGTTTGATTTTAACCCTTTGGAGTCGATTAATGCGTATACGCGCTATGAGTCATTTTCTCCTGATAACCCCGAAAATAACTTGTATTACACTTTCAGTTTTGATCGTACCGATAAGAGCAATACATCAATTGAATCTGTAAAGGGTCTCCTTTTTTTATATACAGAGATAACAAAAACAAAACTTTGTGCATTCATAAAATAGAGATAACAAACAAGGTGTGCTGTCTGCAGCCTTTGTCTGCGATGATCTTCATTTAGACACGCGTGATTAAAATGAACTGTAACTCAGTGAATACTCAACGAAGAGACATGAGAGAGATATCTATAGAAAGCTTGACATGTCTAATTTTAAACTAAACAACAGATGCCGAAACAAATATTCTGTGATAAAGTAATCCATACGAAAACAACGCGATGTCCGTTTTTCACGTCTCCCTTCATTATCTTCTAATGTGAGCAAGCCCCCGCGCTGAACGCACTATTCAGATTCTAATGTTTCACTGAAGTGCACGGCTTGAATACGCCCACACAACAGAAAACAAAGCAGCGAGACTGTTAAAGTTTTTTTTTAATTCAACAACTTTGGTATTGTGTTGTATCCCCACTTCTGTGTAAAATTCAATACTGAATTCATCAATCAAAGTAAATTTCGAAGAAACCAAACCAGCTAAGATCTGCTAAGCTAGCACACTCTTACAAGGAAATGTCTCTCGATGTTTATCTGCCCTCAACCATATCACACAGATTTTTTTAAATCTTTTTTCTGTTAATGTTGTTAAATTCATGAAAATGTACATTTTTCTTTTTCTTTTGTAAAGAATTCAAGCATGAAAATTGTAATTGCATTTACCTTATACTGTAAAAATATACAAATAATATACACATAATTATTGTTTGATTGCATTTTTCAATGGGGTGTACAAAACAATAATACAAACTGCTTTATCCTATAACTGACATACTGTCATATTGATTTTACTCTCTGTCTTTGTCAAACACGATAACAACTAAATATAATCAAGGCTTTAGAGATTCTCTACAAGGTTAAAATGTTCCCTGAGTGCTGTTTTGCTGATGCGCAGATAAACTAGAGTATCGCTTCTCTTGTGAGGGTGACCTGTATCAGCAAATTTCACCTGAAAAAAATAAAAACAATTCTAAGGAATCCATGAAGAACTAAATCACCTACATTATTCTGTCCACCTCTCTGATATACGGAAGAGCGAGATCCACTGCCTCCCCAGCTACAGTACATATCCAGTGTCCTGCCTGACAGCTGATAAATGTGTGGCTGCATTCTTCACCTTGTTACTCACAGCTCCGCCAATGATGGGGCTTTTGGCTGTTTAATACCTCTGAAATACAATTATTCCTTTATTGCTGCATTCTGGGAGTGGCAGAGATGGATGTCAGCAGTAGACTCTAGTCGAGGAAAAATGTGTTTAAAAGCAAAGTCAGAACATAAAGAACACCGCCACGCTGTTATATCCTGACACCAAAGGTCAAGAAGTCAGAGGTGAGAGAGTGAGAGATGCATGAAGGGACTTGTAGAAGAGTCAAACCAATCTGGTACATAATCTCAGCATAAATATCCTGTATCATATCCTAATATGAAATCAAGCTAATGACTATGAAACATATCAAGAACCAAACTATTCTATCATTCATTCTGCAACAGTCTCCTAAAACACAATTTATATTTTATTTATTTATTTAAAACAATTTATTTACTAATTTACTAATTGTTTATACTTCTCCTCACCTCATTTAACGTTGATGCTATATCATGTCAACGTCATTACTTTTCCAGCTTAAAAGAAAAGCACAAGTATCTTAAATGTTACTGTCCCTAAACTTGTAAACACAACAGTAGAGT
Source organism: Carassius auratus (assembly GCF_003368295.1). Classification (NCBI taxonomy): domain Eukaryota; kingdom Metazoa; phylum Chordata; class Actinopteri; order Cypriniformes; family Cyprinidae; genus Carassius; species Carassius auratus. The sequence goes on along the minus strand of NC_039247.1, from coordinate 22,025,746 downwards.
GTGCCATATGTGAATAACAGAGAAAGTGATTCTGAGACTATTAATTAACTAAATAATTGTCTATTAACACTTTTAACAACGCTGCCACGTTTACAAACATCCCCTGTTGGTGAGGCTGATGTTGCATAAAGAACCGTTGTGGGAACCCTAATTTGTACAGGGTACAGAACAAAAGACTCAATGGATGTATTCTTGCAGAATGTTTGGCAATGCAAAGCACCCTTCTAAGAAGGAAAAAAAGGGGAAAAAGGCCCTCCTCCTTTCATTCTTTCTTCGTCTCACTCCTGGTCTTTGAATCCTCCATTCAGACAGCGCTCTACCCTGCAGTGAATGGCTTGTGAGCTCAGTCTTTGGATTTGAATAGTAAAGAATAGCCCGGCTTCTGCATTCTCCTTCAAAACACAATTAGCTATGGAGGGCTTGAGTCCATCCTCATACATTTAGGCTGTGTTTGATGGGTCGCCAGACTCATGACTTCATCCAGCCTGGATACCGCTAGTAGCTATTGCAATGCAAAACAGAAGATGCGTCTCGCAAACTGCCTCCATGCCAAAGCCGAAAGAAGGGGGAAGAAACTGTCTAGTGCAGCCCATCATTGTGTGATGGCCAATAATGCGTATAATTTGTGCAGGCCAGATTTGGAGTAAATACGATTCTTTGGGAATTTGCCACATGATGGGATTTCTGAATGGACCAAATGATGGTGGGAAAGCTGGTGGAATCTTCACAAGAAGCAGAAGAGGCATAAAAAATAAAGAATAAAAGAGAGAAATAAAGAGATCTGCCTCAAAGAGATCTGAGCACCAAAAATCTATGTGAACAGACCAAAACTGTGAACAGCAAAAAACTTCTATCAAACATCAAGTGTGACCAATAATTTCTGTTTTCCTAGCATCACCAAATCAAATTTCAAAAGTAACAAGTGCTTCAGGATACTGTTTTCCACTGGTTAAACAAAAAGAGAACAACAGATGCTGTTGACTGAATCAATGTGGCAGGCTAGTCAAGATGCGCAAAACAAACAGGGATGCTTTTGCCATACAACTATGTAACCCAAATATTCACGACTGTTTCCCATAAGTGCAGTAACAAGGTTCACACCTTGTCATTTGACCATATTGCTTCAACAATCATTAATGATGTCACGTGTATTTAATAACTCCTAGTAATTAATCAATTTGATATCCCCGTAAATGATGAAAATAATAATAATAATACAAATAATTTTCAGGTAAATTAGCCATTTAATTAGAAAATGACATTAGGAAACAACATGCATTCAGCAATAATTATGAAAAATGCTTATTAATTAAAAACTTTTTACAATTAAAATAGTATGTCAACCCTCCAAATTTCTATAATACCCCCAAGACACAAACCTGGTCTCAGAATAGTTCAGAATTGCACAGATCAATAACAAGACACAAAATTATATATAAAATACAGGGGGACACAGAAAGGAGCTGACAGTTATATGATTAATATTGACTGGAGCTGAAGCATCTACACCTCACTATAACAAAGCACTGAAGGCTCCCATGGGAGGCTGCATTGGTAAATGAGACAGTAAAACAGAAACGTGCATTGCCAATGTACAGTATGTGCATGCAAGTGTGGGTGTGTGTTTACTTCAGCACCAATTACTATGCTCCTTGCAGACTCATCGGATATAGAAATGGTGAATAAATACATTTTAGTACTTTTATAAAATAGAAGAAATGACAACAATAATGGGAGGGAGAGAAAGAGAGACAGTGATGGAAGCTCTCCAAAGGCAGTCAAATGCAGGATTAGAACAAAGGGTGAAGAAAGAACAGAGCAGACAATGAGAGTTCAACAGATGTGGGTGGAGGAAGAAAGAAGTAAACAGGACACTGGGGCAAATTTACATGTCTTGACAATCTACGAAAGGAGATTCAAAAGGAGCAGACAACTATGTATCTGGGAACAATGAAATGTGTGATTAAAAGAGCACCAAAAAAGGAGTCATCATCACTGACTGTTGTTGTTTTGCTGTTAAGGGGGAAATTAATGTTGATTTGAAACTGTTATAGTGAACAGAAGGTAGTATTTGTCAAGTGGTGTTCAGTGTGGGATTCTCAGGCTCTTGAGGGAATGTGCAAATACTCTTAACCCTGGCTGGTAAACACCAACGTGTTGCCATGGAGTCATGGGGGGTGGACATGCAAAAGGTCATGGTGGGTGGCTGGTGGGAGGTAAAACCAGGATACAAAGAGAAGTGAGGTATTAAACAAAGCAGCATAACCACACACACAAGGAATCCCTATATGTGACCCTGGACTACAAAACTGTTTTAAGTTTTAATCTTAAGTGTAATTTTTTTTAAATTAATAAATACGCTTTCCATTGATGTATGGTTTATTAGGATCTAACAATATTTGGCCAAGATACAACTAGTTGAAAATCTGGAATCTGAGGGTGCAAAAAAATCTAAATATTGAGAAAATCACCATTGAAGTTGAATTCTTAGCCATGCATATTACTAATCAAAAATTAAGTTTTTATATATTTACGGTAGGAAATTTACAAAATATCTTCATGGAACATGATCTTTACTTGATTTTTGGCATAAAAGAAAAATAGATAATTTTGACCTATACAATGGTTTTTTTTTGGCTGTTGCTAAAAATATACCCCAATGACTTAAGACTTAAGGTTTTGTGCTCCAGGGTCACATGGTGTGTAATTGAAGCATTGCTAATGGTTGCTGCCATGACTCATATTTGTATGTCAATACATAATTTCAACCTCCATTATCCACTCTGGTCTTTAAATTTTAAGCAGGGATGGCTTCTACTAGGGTTGCTTCGATCCGATACTCGGGATCGGTATTGGTCAGATGAGACTGATCCAAATCTGATACTGTGCGTATACTATTCTGTGTTATTGTTGAGCCCCATGAAAGGCACAAAAACATTATAAAGCACATGGACATGGACATATTTAAAGTGTTCTGAAGCTTTTCCATAGTTCATGTGAGGTACAGATTAACATTGAAGTCATTAAATTCAAGTTCACAAACTCTTCTTTTCTGCTGCGGCTGTCTGTCATCCTCCATTCAGCATTCAAACAGGTGTCACATTCGGTTACAGTCAAAATAATGAAACTCTCTTCAAGAGCGCACAGTAACTGAGGTTTAAAACGGTTTTAAAAAAGGCTCATTAAACTAATGCACAGATTTAATACACTACGTGTCAATATCTCTTTCCTTTGTACCTGTGATGTCTGGTTCACAAATGAATCGTTCGATTTAACTGGTTTAACTTGGCGCCTTTAGTATTATAATACTTTTCTGTGCAATCAAAGTTTATTAACAGTCTTTCTTGTTCTGTCTGATCTATCACATGTTGCTGCCTTTATTACTGTGCTATACATTTAAAAGAAACGTCTTTTAATTTTTCTATATAAATGTGTACCAAATTTTTGTTTTTACATGAATGTATTTTACAACAATACAAAGAGCAATGTGTAACATTTTACCAGATTTGATACTTCTTAACTTAAAATATTTCACTAGTTTTTATAAAATTATTGTGCACCTGTGAATTTTCAAGAATCAAGAGTATCTTTTGCTGCTGAATTAACCACCTACAAACCTGATTCCAAAAAAGTTGGGACACTGTACATATTGTGAGTAAAAAAGGAATGGAATAATTTACAAATCTCATAAACTTATATTTTATTCACAATAGAATTTAGATAACACTTCAAATCTTGAAAGTGGGACATTTTGAAATGTCAAGCCAAAAATTGACTCATTTTGGATTTCATGAGAGCTACACATTACAAAAAAGTTGGGACCGGTAGCAATAAGAGGCCAAAAAAGTTAAATGTACATATAAGAAACAGCTGAAGGACCAACTTGTAGGGATGCACGATCATGATTTTTCATGGCCGATTCCAATACAGATTTCCATTTTTTTTTATCTGTAAGCAACAAACACAAAAGAAGGAAAGTGTGCATAAACAAGATGTTTATTTGGTATTTAATTGTCCAATCTGGCTTTTGGCTATTTAAAACAATAACCAAAACCATCTGAAATTAACAGCAAAAAAGAAGCCATATCTAAACATGATCCAAAAGTGCAGGCATTTTCTCTGGGCCAAGGCTCATTTAAATGGACTGTGGTAAAGTGTAAAACTGTTCTGTTGTCAGACGAATCAAAATTTGAAGTTATTTTTGGAAAACTGGGATGCCATGTCATCCGGACTAAAGGACAAGGACAACCCAATTTTTTTTATCAGCGCTCAGTAGGGCTGCACGATATTGGGGAAAAAATTCCATTGCGATATTTTATTTTTCTGCGATATATATTGCGATATGAAAAATTTTTTTTTCTTACAAACAAAAATGGGGTGAGCACACTTACATTCTCATTTAAAATGATTTAAACATCGACACCATCGTGTCAATTGATTAATATGCGTGAGGGAGAGAGAGCAAGACAGCGTTTGTGTTGTTTGAAGACATAGGCAAGGCACTAAACACCCAACTGCTACCCAGATGGGTTAAATGCAGAGCACGAATTCTGAGTATGGGTCACCATCCTTGGCTGTATGTCATGTGACTTTTTTTAAAAAAAAATTTTATTCACATTTTGTACAGTGTCCCAACTTATTTGGAATCGGGTTTGTAGTTTATAATAGTATTTTTGTCATAGATTATGATTATATATTTTTTCATTTGTTATTTTTCATTAAAATTAAGTTGTGTATATGTAGTAGATTGTGATTAACACAAAAGAGTGATGATCGGGTCAACACAGAGAAGTATAGAAAATCAGATTTTTCAGTATTGGATCAGATCGGTTCTGAAAAAATGGTATCGTTGCATCCCTACTTATTACTTCACATTTTGACTTGACTTCTAATAAAATAACTATAACAAATGCTATAACATTTCCTATTTTTATATAGACCCTGGTAAAATTACTTAATGATAATTAATAACCTGTTAAAAAAATACAAAACAATAAATGTAAAAAAAAGAAAAAAGAAAAAAAAAACAAAGAAAGAAATTAGCACAACTGCACTATCTAGCAATATTTTTAAAGAATAGCATTAATTCTTTCCTTGAACTTGCTTGTTCTTGCTGCATTGAATATCTTTCAAGCAGAAGCGGAGTCTGTTTGCAGGATGTATTGATAAAGAAAATTACTTTCTGTTATGGTATATAAAAAAAGTTTCATTAAATTAAAGTGTAAAATAAACTTTAAAAAAAATTATTTGTGTGTCTGTCCATTTATTTATTTATAATTTATTCAGAATTGTATTTATTTATTTTTGTGGACATACTGGAAAAAGAGGTTATAACAAATACACAGCCTACAACTGACAACAGTATATGAATTTTAAAGATAACTATTTTAAAGTAAACTCACTTTAATAAATGGTTTAAAATTGCAAGTCTATTTGTATTTACCCAGTGCTGTCTACTACCTGGAATATGAGCTTTGAATATAGATTTTTTTAATGACTTTCAATCCGTTTCTCCCACACACAGTCTCCATCTATCATTATGACAGCATGTCTTTTTCTTTTCCTTAGAGGAGAAGCATTTATCCACACTCTTATACACATGAAAATGACACCAAAAATGGCTCCCTAAAGCTTCCGTCATGTGTTTTAATCCTTATTTAATCCTTATCATCTTTTTAATATTTAAGATTAATTTCTTTATTCCATAATCAATTAGATTAATTGCTGAAACATGCATGTCATTGATATGAGCTATCATGTGGTGCTTCTGGCTCATTCATCTTAATACAGCAGCAGACATCCCAGAAAGCAGTGCCAGCGTTAATTCAGTTATCACACACACACAGTCACATGTGATGCTGTTTACCTCCCATGCCAGATTGTTTCTCAGTTTTCATTCAATTAAGCATTGAACGCAAAAGTACGACCTTCACATACACTTCATCAGAGAAATCCAAAGAGAAAAAGAGAGAGAGGGAGCTTTCACAATGATATACCGCTCCCACCCAAATCACAAATGGTATTATGGAAAGTGGATATAAATATTCAACAGCTGGTAAATGAAAAGCACATAAATATAATTTACATGAACACCTATATACGGAGCTGTATCAATACAAGCAGGGAAACTAAACTGAAAAATAATGAAGCATATTTATGTGATACTTATGAATATTTATGTGATACTTAGTTTCCCATGCAATCATGTGTATTAATACGATTTGTCTTAAATGGTTGCTTAAAAAAAAAAAATAAAGAAAGAAAATAAAATTATATATCAAAGCCATATACTGCTATTAGCCATGACAAGATCTTTTAAAAGATAAACATCTCAAAGCTGCCACCATTGAAAAAAAAAAACGTTATTCTTCACACTTCACACTGGAATAACAATAAATGGTATATATATAAATATATAAGGGCTGATAGTTTAACGTGTTAATTATATCCATTAATTATGGAGAAATAATGCGTTATAATTATTAAAGCATTTGACGCACTTCACCTGCCCCAGGCCTATGTGGATCTCCTTCCATTTCATACAGTCGATTGATGACTAATATGAGAAAGGGCAACAACTTACTGCATGATGGAGCATTGAGAATGTCCCTAAAATTCAAGATATGGAGAAAAACGCCAGTTTGAGATAGTGTCTCATATTTACATCACATACAGTAGTTAAGAAATATCACACAAGCTGTAGGTGCAATATCCAGAGGCGGACAGAGTACACAGCTTCATTACTTGAGTTAAAGTACAGATACCCCTTGCTAAATTTTACTCAAGTACAAGTAAATGTACTACAGTCAAATGTTTACTTAAGTAAAAGTACTGAAGTACTTGTTTTTAAAAGTACTTGAGTATCAAGAGTACAATTTCTAAATATTGCATTCCACCTCAATAGTGCTTACATTTATGTACAGAAACGCCCTACATGGAGTTATGAAAAATGTTAATGTTAATACCTCGGAGAATGTAAAAGGAATTGAAAGTAAAATCAATTCTAAAATCAATAGTCAATTAATAAGTCATTTTCATCTTTTTACCATGTTGCATAGGCAATAGCACAATGGCAATGCTCTGACAAACCTCTGCTGGAGTTTTAATGGATTTTTTGCACCCACATTTGAACCTGACTGTGTTAATCACACCACATACTCAAGCAAATCTAAGCAAATGCCCAGCTTATCAATATGTAATATCAGAAAGAAAATTCAGCTAACAATTGTGTTTACATGTGAGTTTCTCTGTTTTTTTCATCAATCAAATAAATAAACCTAAACCAGCAAAGAAGGCAATATAGCAATGTTCTGATACACCTCTGAACTTGACCGTGTTATACAAGCAGCTTAGAGCAAAGAAGGGAAAATAATAATGATTAAAGAAAATCAGCTAATCAGCTGTGTTAAGGTCAGCATACAAAGAAGGAAAAATAAAATTCAGCTCATTTGAATGACAGTATTAAGCCCCTTTCTCCCACACTGACATACAGGCAAAGGCAGGAGAAAATACTTTCATCTGAATAACACCATTCTCACACACACTATCCATGGGCCCTACCATACACCTGGTGCAATGCCACGCAAGGCGCAGAGCAAGTATGTTTGCTAGTTTCAGTCCGGCGCCGTTCACATTTTCCCGTCCAGCACCACGTTGTGTAATTAGCAAATGCTTTTGCGCTCATTTGTGCGCCCATGGGCGTGTTGGTCTAAAAAAAAGAGGTGTGTTCAGGCACATTGCCATTTTGAGGAGCTGAACAGACCGACTTAAACCTGGTCTAAAGTCTAAAGTCAATGGCTTCGCTTGAGAAGCGTTCAGCTTTTCCGCCAACAATTTCCGCCATGTAAATAACGATCCACCATGGCGCGAGAGCATCTCGCTTAAAAGGAGCGGGAGATGAATGTTACACCCATTACTTATTAAGAGAATAGGGACAGCCCATTCCAAAAATGCGCCCTGGCGCACGGACCGTTTTTCCGTCGTTAAAATAGCAAAAGTGGATTTGGACAAGCCCTGAGTGCACCTGCTCCGTGTGCTTTACACTTTGCATTTGTGTCGTTAAAATAGGGCCCTCTGTGTGACAACTCTGTGTGTGTGTGTGTGTGTGTGTGTGTACTGTACTGTTCAATCAAATGTCATGAAGTCTTTGGTGGAAAGCTGAAGGTGATTGCTGATAGCCTGTCCCAATTAGTGGCGCCTGCACAATCCATTCACGTTTGACAGGGAAACAACAAATTGAGGGTTTCCGAGATTTTTTATTTTTTCCTTTTTTTTTATTTTTTATGGATATAAACGTAGCAGAGTGAAGAGTACAATATTTGCCTCTCCTCTCAAATGTACTTAAAGTCATGAGTACTCCCCAAAAATTATAATCTAGTGAAGTACAGATCCCTCAAAATTGTACTTAAGTACTGTACTCAAGTAAATGTACTCCGTTACTGGTCGGTTCTGTCAAGGTCACACGAGTTCAAATACTCATCCTATACAACAGTTCATTAAGAAGTTCATATTGTGTTATTTTAGACACAATGTTGTCTGTTTTGCTCAATTTTGCCAACCAGAAGATAAAGACAAAGCAGAACTGTTCATCTTCGAGCAACCCACAGCAGCATTTCATTTCTTAATCCACGTTTTGAATGAATTTGGTGAATTATTGGCATATGCGTTGGCTTTGAAGTGGTGCTGCACAGACCGATCGTTGTATGACATCAAAGTAAAGCAAGAGCGATTCAAAAGCACAAGGAGTCGTCTGCTCTCTAAAGCTCTTACAGTACTTTGATGTCACACACCGATCGATCTGATGGTTATGAGCCACTTCAAGCCGAACAAGCCTAATGATTCAATGAACCATTCATAAAGAACCATTTACTTCACTCCTGGATGAATCAGCCATTTGTACGAATCAAATGAATGAATAAATCACTCGATGACTTAATCATTAAGACATTTACGATCACCTACTGGCAGTTTTAGTTTATTATTTAGAGTATCATTTCATTAAAGAAATAATTTCATATTTTCATAGTAATAATAATAAAATAAATTATTAAAGTTATAGGTCAGACAATTCTGTCGTCATTTACTCACATGGTCCAAAAAAGTGGCCTACATGTAATAAATTTGATAAAAAAAAAAAAACCTACTTTTTGTAATCTCTGAAGCTTTACACAACAATGATTTTAAATTATCTTTTGGGAGTAATTTCTCCAAATTTGATGTGAGATTAATTCGATCAGTTAATCACCACATTATGTAATTAATTAGATAAAAAAATGTAATCACTTTCCAGCCCTAATATATACACACGTGTGTGTGTGTGTGTGTATATATATATATAAAAGGCATAGGGCCAGAGCTATTAAAAGTAAGTGCAAACCCTATTTTGCCATTAAAAACTACTGTCAAGATTTATTAAAGACGTAGTGAAAAATTTGCGATGGATAAGGGACCTTATTGCATATGCATTTGTAGGAGTTTCCCTTTCAGATGCAAAATTTATGGGATGAGAATCTTTAAATAAATCATCCAACGTGATTTACTAAGGTTTGTAGCATTCAAATTTACTGGTATTTGTGTGATTATTCAACGGCCACAAAACATGTCTTAAACTATTTTGCACAGGCCATAGCTGCGACAGGAATTTCTCTTGGTTCTCCTTAGCAAATCTGGCCCTATGATATACAATGATCCCTGAAATATCTAGACTTACATTACATTTAAAAATGCATGAATGCCATTGCATTGGACAAAATATCTAATTTCAAACATTCACTAAAAATTACATTTAAACAATCTGCAGTAATTGCAAAACTGGCTCTGTTAGATTTTGGGTAGAAAAACTCTTTGATATTTTTGTTCGTTCATCATATTTCTTTTGCAGCTATGCAAGTATTATAACCAATCCTATAGACATGTATGAGAGTCAGAAATGAACAGGTGCTTGTGACAAGCTAACAGAAGAATGAAAGATGGTGAGGAAAAAAATTAATTTAAACAATACTAATGACAAGATCATGTAGGAGAGATTCCTGACAGCTCATCACTTTTAGCACTGAAAAAACATCTGGATTTTCAGTGTGTGCAGAGACACGAAACATTTTTTCACACCCAGACAGACAGATGCTTAAACAACAAGTACATGTGTTTGTATATTACACCTAGAATGAGCAAGAGGTCTAGAAAGCAAATGCATCTCCATATGCACATGAACATGCACATGTAGCTGTCACTGAAAGTGTGTACACACTGTGACGGTGAACATAAATTGGGGAGCAGCTGTGGAATTAATGTTGCATATCTGAAAGGACAAAGAAAGGGACACCAGAGAGATTGAGAGAAAGAAAGAGAGAGAATACAAAGGAAACATAATTTAATAATCCTTCTTGTGGCCACTGATAGTGTCATTTATTTGCATGTTTCCTTTTCTGTTTTAGTCAAGGAATTATGCAAATCAGATAATGGTGCATGCATGACCATAAACTTTGTGTTGAACGCATTTTGCACTGCATGTGTGCATGTCATTTCTAAGTGTTCAGCTGTGACAGATTCAGCAGACTATCACAATCTGACGTACTTTACTAGGACAGTAATGGAGTCAAAAATTCTCATTCTTCTGGCTAAAAAGACCCATAATCATGACATCAGAAGCTTTGTCCAATCAAATGCTTTCAAGGACATACCCTCCTGGTTTTACTTGGACTGCAGGTGAAAGAACTGAAATCCTGTCCATAAACTTCCTTTCATTAATTCGCCCAAAAAAGAAAGAGAACAGAAAATATCAAACTCCAGTTTCCTCATCCCCCTTCCTCAATTAAAGATTAATCCAGAAAGCAGTTTCTCTCTTTCTCTTTAAAGAGGATGAACTGTGTGAACTCTAGATGTGCTGCTCCCTCGCAGATATATCATGGGGCTTCATTTCTTCAGCTGCTGGACTCTCATGTTGACAGATGCTAACAATAAACACAGCAACAGCACTCAAGAAGCCTTCATAAAGAAAACAGGCCAACTGCAGAGAGAGAGAATACTATATAGAATACTATGTTTTTACAATTTCTGAAAAAAAAAAAAAAAAGGGTTGTACTTGCCCATGCAGAACTCTTTCAATTTTACATAAGTATAGCATAAAGTCTGGTCCACATTATATTTCATTCTAACCAAGAACCTTAGACTTAAGACAGGAGTTTAAAAATTTAATTTTTTCCTGTGATGGTGAATTTTTAGCATCATTATTCCAGTCTTCAGTGTCACATGAAATTTCAGAAACATTCTAATATGCTGATTTGCTGCTCGTCTGACATTTCACATATTTGGTTTTAAAGTCTCTATTCCAATTCTACTCTTTAAAAATAAAAATAAAACTTGCTCCTTTTAGACTTGCACTTTATTCATTTACTAACTGCTTGTCATCTTAAACGCGCTTCTCTAATCTTTTTGTATTCTATTTGTTTTCTTTTTATTTATCATATAATAAAACAAAAGCAAACTTGCTACGTGCACTGCGTTTAAGCTAACTGAGATTTGTTATAGTACTAGCATATCATTGCTCTTGTTGATTTTGATTGCTTCCATTGTCATCATTTGTATGTCACTTTGGATAAAAGTGTTTGCTAAATGACTAAATGTAATATTCACAAGAACAGTATATATGTATATTATTTATATAGACTTTATTATCAGAATTTTGGTTCAGAGTAAAAGTGCTAATTATTTCATTTACTGACATTACTTAGAAAACAGTAAAGCTGAATATTCTGCTTAAACACATCTAGATTACTTGCTACTAAGTGTTTTAAACAAACTAAATATCTTTCAAAGATTTGATGGTAAATTTGGCTTACAGACTACAGGACTAGGGATGGGCATTCGATAAAATTTTCTTAGTCGATCGTCGGGAGAATTAACGATCGACTATCGATTAATCATTAATATTTTTATAATATAATTATTTATTTTTTATAATAAAAAAATGCAATGAATACAAAAATACAGCGTGTTTTTCCTCGGTGAGACCTTTATTACAAGATCAACTTGTGGCAGACAGTTAAACTACGTTCAGGCAAACCGAACATATATGCGCGTACATATGCAGTGCTCTAAAGCAGAGGAACCTGCAGATGCTAGCAGGCGTTCTTAAACAGAGACCTCATTTGTTCCAAAACAATAATAATGATAAAAGAATCATGTTAAACAATAACATTAAAAAAACCCATTATAATACTTAGATCTGACAGATTTTGTTAAAATGTACGTTAACTCAAAACTATCCAAGCTAGAAGAAAAGGCCAGATATTAGCCTTCCTAACAATTCCTAACAAATTATGCTACTTAAAGCCTCATGGAAAATAAACTAACTTTAATAACTAGCTTACAACTTCTGCACGAGTCTACGAATTTTTGCTGAGAAATACTGCATGTTGACATGATCTGGTGTCAGACGCGACCGCAACTATGGTGACCGTCAGTCCAGCCGCCGAAAACACCCACTCTGAGGGAACTGACGTTGCCGGGATGCACAGGTACATCATTTGAGTCGTGGCCGAGTTGTACTTAAACACCCCATCGCAATGTTTGCAGTTAACTAGTTCGCTTTTTAAATCAAAATGGTCCCACGCCACACTTCGCCGTTACATCTTCATGATTATTCTTTGAAATCAAAACGGAAGATCACAGATAACCGAGTAGGGTGTCAAATATTGCACCCTGGTGGTAAAATATTTAATTGCTGCCACACAGTGAAATTCATTTAATTGCTTCAAGACTCGCACTACGCAACGCAACCTGCATTAGATAAAAAAAAAATGCTTTAGATTAATCGATAACAAATTAACATGATCGAGGAAAATCTTAACGATCAATGATCGATCGTCGATTAATCATGCCCATCCCTATACAGGACTATTTAAATCATTAACTCTAATTCTTAGCAAGCAGCAGTAATTACTATACATAGCATGTCTTTACAGGTTAAGGTCATTAACTCCTAAACTTCATTAGTTCACGTACAGTATTCAGTATGGAAAACTTGACTTTACATGATATGTGCTGCAGTGATTGAAGCAGCAATTTAAAAATGTCACACAAGCTGACAGAAAGCACTTTAGAAATTCCTATGTGGATGAGTTACGAGCTGTGTCTGAAATTGGGACACAAACCCAGACTGAGAAGCCTGATGGAGAGGGGCATATCTATGGAGAAACCAGCCGTTTAATTGGCTTATTTAATAGCATATCAGGACTTTCTGCAGATTTTTTTGCAGAGGGCAGCTGGTGTTACTACTTTTTATGATTCATCAAGTTTAATCGAATAAAACTGTTGTGTGGGATTTTGTACATTTATAGAAATACTGTAATACTGTAAACCAAGTCATCATTCATCATTGTTCCAAACCAGTATGAAAGATGGGATGCAAACGACAATTCACACTGACTTCAGCACCAATTTACACACATTCTAGCTCTGTGAGAAAATCATTCCCGATAAAAAATATTGATTTTCCAATGAGATAATTAGTTTTTTATATAGAGTGCCTCAGAAAGGTCTGTGTTGGACAACAAGATGTTCAGTGATCCTAATAAGGATCTCCATTTGCTTGGGGGTTTAACAACAAGCTAATGGCAATCAATCTTCACATCTCAAGGGCAGGACTTCATAATGTCCACCATTCTGAGAGGCAATTATATTACTTTTTTTTTTTGGATGCATTGTGACTTACAGCAATTCACACTGTAGGCAAAGAGTGTGAATGATTGTTTATGAAGGAGTTAAACATCTCTCTCCATCATCTTCTCAAGCTATCACTCCTTTGCTCCAGTAGATGAATAAAGCTCTATCCATCTGTTTATTCTTCTTAATTATGCACTCTCTCCATCTGTATGGCTGCCAGGTTTATGACCATGGGAGGGGAGGTAGTTTCTGTCTCATTATTATATGGATGTACCATCATTTATCATCTTTGGGGAAGAACAGGCATACACAAACAATGGATCTGAAACAAGCACACTACTCACACAGAAAAAAAAAAAAAAAAAACAGAAATGGAAAACAAAAATGTAAAAATTATTTCTCCTTGAGTTATGAAAGAACACCCTTTGAGCAATCAAATGTTCCTCTGTATACTGAATAGTGGTGGACCGATATATCGGTAAATATTTATGTATTTGTGAAAAGTACTGTCATCTAACGTATAAGCATGTTTCTTTTACACATTTATTTTTCAATCCACTGAAAAATGATTTCAAATTTCGTAATAATAATACTTTTTAAAAAATCATATCGGCTTTATATCGCTATAGGCCCACTGCTTTCCAAGATATCGGCATCGGCGGTCAAAAAACACATATCGGTCAACCACTACTGAATAATGAAGTTCTGCTGTGCTGGCTGCCTTCACATACTTACTTCTCACACCTCCTATCAATACTTTGGCTGTGGCTACCCTTCATGATAATACCTGTCATCATACATGACAGAACATCTGCATTAAAGCATTCAGCCCCTAAATTTATCAAATGAAATGATTCATTAATGTCTGCACTGTGGAGAGATGGATATGAGCAGGCCTCTATTCTAGATGATGCCTGCAACCTCTGCCTTGACCTCGTCAGGAATCGATGAGCAGTCTCGGCTCAACACTTTACATAATGTTTTAAATCATCTCCCTGTCTCACAGGATGTGCGAAATCAATACTCCATACCCAGATATAACACGAATGAACGTGCATGTGTGTGACAAAGTGTGTGCGGAAGTAGATTTAATTTATTAATGGCAGTTTTATTCTGACTCATTCATCATGCCATAGCTCTCCTTCAGTTTTGTGCCAAAGAAACTAGAATGGCATGCTGTCTACATTATGCTTACTTTGTATATGCATGTGCACCAACTGCAAATGTGCAAAGTGCTAATAGAGATACTGTATACCTCTTAATATTTCAAATTGTTCAACTGTTTCAGTGTGGCAAATGACACAAAACAACCACTATATACAGTACTTTGCAGTTGGGTCTGCTAAGACCCAATTCTTAATACTTAGGACTATTAACGGAGTTATCCTAATGAATTTTCAGCTTGCCACAGCAGTTAATTTCACATTCAAAATGCACTAAAACTACAAAGTCTCAAATCATTCTTCCATAACACTAGCAAAGATTGCTACCAAACTAACAGACTTTATCACTCATAAAACAATGACCTAAAAAAAACTAACAACAGAGATAGCATTTTATAATGTTTTCTTGTGTAAAGTTTCTGCAGAATTAACTACAGTGGCCCATGTTTGCATTACAGTACATTATTATTCCCAAATTTCCCCTTTTGAAACTAAAAGACTAACAACTGTGTAGATGATCAGCTACATCTAATTGTTTTGACAGTATATTTAATTTTCTAGATTTGGGACATATTTCAACATGGTATTACTGTGGAAATAAAAGGGAACTGCTGCCTACTCAGTAATGTATCGTTAGGTTTTGAACTTAAGTTTAACTGTTTTGGGGAAATGGGCTCTTGTGAAACTGGTCTTCATGAATGATGGCTTCATTCTTCATTTTCATCTCTTTTCTGGTCACACGAGTGTTAATATTGACATATGAGACACTGATGTACCTGCTAATCTTCTCTTCTCTCTTCTCTCCTCCCTCTCATTTCTCTCTTCTCTCTCTCTCTCTGAGTGGGCTGCTTCTTAGAGCAAATACATGTTGCATTTCTCAATCTTCTGTGCAGCAATATTCTGACAGTCTCTGTCCGTCTATCTCACAGGCACACACAGACAACATGTGCTTGATTAATTCAGCTTGAAACATGCTTGAGTAAGGCTATTACCAAAGTCCAGATGTTGCACAGACCCTCTGTTTAGCCCAGCACACGCACACAAACACTATATAATAAAACCTGCTTCCATCAATTCACTGAATGATACTGTTATTAAAAATTAAAGGGTGCTGTTTTTTCATTCCTTTATCTTTTTCTTACACTCTGCTCTATGAGACTAATCACTGTGATATAAAGAAACTGATGTTCCAATCCCAGACACAAAGATAACATCAGAGTTTGTGAGGTGAACATGGGAGGAAACACACACACACAGTGACAAACTGTAGGTAAGACATCGGCCAGGTGTTTGGTTTCACTGAAATCAATTACATCTCTTTCTTTTTCTTTTTTCAGTGTTCAAAGGAGCTTAACTGGCATGATAAACGTGTTTTACCATAACAAATCATTCATAAACATTACATACACACACACACACATAAAGCATAAACGCACATTTTTTTTGTGATTGTTGCAGGCAAAAATCCTTGATTTTGTGGCACGTTTTCTTAAAAAAAGCAATGGAATATGCGGGATATTTTTGCAATTTTATGCGATGAAGAAAAAAAGAAAGGTTATTCCCCCAACACCTTTTTCTCAATAGGATACTACCTTAAAGTAAAGAGTAATTTCTTATTACTTCCTATGATAGGCGAGCATACTAAATCACAGAATATTTAAATTGCAATCTCTTACTGCAACGTAAATTATTTTACACACTACTCATATAATTACAACTGTAAGTTTTTGGTGCTGTTCTGTAACAAAAAAGTGCAATCTTACAACTGTAAAGTGGCATCAACTTCTGAATGAAACTTGTGTTAGTAGCCTAGTGAGAAGGGGGTGTTGGGGGAATCACCTTTTTTTCTCTATTTCATCAAACCGCAGTTTTCGAAAGTTCCCGCAATATAATTTGGCTCCACTGTCATGTAACAAATCGGGAAACTGCTTGGAGCGTTCTTTTGCGCTTATTTTTGTTGGCAATAAGAATGATTTGCGCGCTTCAAGTTTCACCCTGGTTTCACTAATTACGTCACTTCATAAGGTTCTCATTGCAATAGGGGAAAATGGCGCTTTACTTGTGTGAAGTAAGCAACATTTTACAACTTCCTGCTAATATATATATATATGAGTTTTTTGCAACGAAAATACAGGGATTATGAAATCATGCTAGCCCTGCATATTTTGCTTTCTGAAATCAGCAATTTATGAGGCAAAAGAGCGGAATATTTGAAAAAATGCGACCCCGCATAAATATGAGGCCTTTGGCTGATAATGCATTAAATCAGGCAATCGCATAATCACGTTTTTCTGGAGGGACTGATAAAGGACACAATAAAAGAAAACAATTTCAGGCTGTTCTGGCCCTTAATCAATACTTTCTTTTAACTGATTTTCTTTTTTTCATTATTTTACTTATATAGATATTTCCATTTTTAAGTGTTTTAAAATATGTAATATTAAAAAAGAAATGTATTTAAAATTTATAGTATATATAAAAAAAGTATTGTAAGAAAATATGACGACAGCATTTAGTGTTTCAGGATGGCATACTGTTGCCTGTATATTTTTTTACTTTATAACTCATAACCACATATTTCATTAAGTGATAAAATGTTAATATACCTACTTGTATAAATATTTACTGGACAGGTTTTAACTAATAAAAACATTAATAGTAAAGTGCACTTAAGTTAGCATTCTGTTTTGCATACTATTTAAAAAAAGTTAAATCTAAGCCCTACACAGTATACACTGTATGCTACAGTAAACAGTAAACTAGTATTTCATACTAAACATTTATTTGATCTGTACATCACTGAGACTTCAGTGAGTTTACTAAGCAGGTCAGAACTCACACTTTTCCCAAGCAATCGCAAGTCATAATAGCAAAGAGAAAATGCCAGAGACTACAAGTACAGTGGTTCATAATATTCTAATCATATGTGTCCATTTTATTGTCAAGCTGGAACAAAAGGGGGTCAAAGGTACAGACGTAGTTTCAGTATCCCATAAACCCTGCAGCACAGTAGTTAGCCAGAGTGAATTATTAGATCAGTCAGAATGGGACACCTGCCTCCCAGTATAACACATCAACCCATTACTTACTGTAACCTGTGATCCAATATCTTGTACACACTGTGTTATTAAAACCATTCCTGAGCAGACACACCAACATTACAGTCATTTTTCTTTGGTAGGGTTATTTGACCCTTGTTTGGCTCAGTAGTTATCAGGATCGTATGTTTACAGAGAAAAGGTCACTGGTAAATGATAGTTTTTCTTATTCATTTTTATGGTCTTAAAAGGATTTTAAAATGTACTTTTACATGTTTTTATTTCTTTCTTTTATTCCATTATGTCTATGTAAAGCACGATCTATTTAAATTGTGCATTAAATGTGCTGTTGCCTTATTGCCTATTTAAAAAAAAAAAGTGTAACCATAAGCATTTTTATTATTATTATTATTTTCTACAAAACAGCTCAAACTATGATATCTCATTAAATAATGAGTCAAAAAAAGAGATGCTAAAAATCACAGCTCAAGCACACTGTATTGTAGTATACAAGACTTATAATCGTGTGATATATACAGTACATTTTATAAAACAACACTACAAAGACATGAAATCCACAGAGTTAAATATGTTACACAACAGTGGTTCTGGTGTTACACAGATCAGTGTTGGGAGAGTGAGGTTTCCTTGTGAGGGAGTTATGAATCTGCACTTAAATCTCTGTTCAAACAAAACAAAACAAAAAATCATTCAATGAAACAAAAAGAGAGCAAATGTTAGATGATCCCATCTCAGAGGAAATCCACTGACAACAGCTCGTCTAAGTAAAGGTCTTGTGTGTTTCATGCTGTACGTGTTTTTATTCTGTTGTCCTCTGCTGTTCCTCTGTAATCTGTCACAGGCACAATTACAGACAAACAGTGCAAGATTACATACAATTTTTGTGTGAAACAGAAATGCCCCTGCATTAATGAGTATTTGACAGTGCGTGAGTTTTAACGTGAGCCGGTGTTTGGAGTGTAGCTTTCACACAAGGTACGTGCATGAAGAGGGCACATGCTTTTCCATTTGAGTCATTTTGAAATGCTTCTTCTTGATGAATTATTGATATCACATAACCGACCCCACAAGGCAACACACATTATAATTGGTGAAGCTGCAGTGGATTGTGTGATTTACTGCAGGGTTAGTTGTGCATGTGTGGGGGGAAAAAGATGCAATGTGCACCAGCGAGCATTTGAATTGATTTATTGCATGTCAGCACTCAATGCACGGCGACATTGTTAGGTTTACTTGTTTAGGTAGCCTTTCTTCTCATCTTCTTCACCTTTCCCAATCGCTTTACTCTTTTCATACCTATTCATTTGCCTCCGGCTCTTTTCTACCCGATATCACACAGACGAATCTTTCTCATCTTTGTCACTGCAGAATGAACTCTGAAGTCAGTACATGCCATGCAGAGAGTGATAAAAATAGAACGACTGTCATTAGAAAGACAATGGAGAGGAGTAGTATATCCACAAAATGATAAAAATATTTCTTTTTCTGTGTGGTGAGGGGGGATGAGATAGTCTAGACCTCCACATGTTTGTTTACAGAAATACACACTCGACTGCCAGACTGAAGGGCCTCCTAAGAGTGTTTTATACACTGTGCTTGCCATCAGACTCTGTCTCCCATCACTGTAAGCTCAGAGGATGTGTGGAGATCATTGAGAGCCTCACATGCAGCCCTAATGGAGAACCAGAGAGAAGAGAGTTGTGGAGGACTGTGAATAACAGCAGAAAGACACAGGAGGACCACTGAGAACGTCTAAACTTCCAGGTCTTGTCTGACAATGTTAAAATCACATATAGTGGAAAAAAATGAAATGTTCAGAAAAAAGGAAAGAAATACTGACATGAGACATAAATAGCAGTCCCACAATAGGAAAGTTTGTGTTTTGCTACCTCAATTGTTATGTTATTCTTAACATGAATTCTTAATATTAAGGAATATAATAAACTTATATTTGGTTTAATATAATATAATTTTATAATGAATCAACATCTTAAATTCACTACAAAAATCAAGATTTGCTATGCTGAATCTAATGATGTGCAAGAAGAAAGGGATATAAAACTCTTTACTGATTCACTTTTCACGTGTTTACTTTCCAGGAAATCGGCATATTGGTGAAATGTATACACTGAATGTAAGTAAATATGAATGTAAATATTACTCTGTAGTTTCATCTCCAAAACAGGTTTCATCAAGGAATATATATATTTATACACACACACTACACACATATACATATACTTTCTATTCTTCAAAGATTCTTTGAGATATGTAGCATTGTTTCCAAAAAAAAAATAAAAAAATAAACAGCACCAAAACTTTTTTAAATATTGATAACAATTAGAAATGTTTCTTAAACACATTATAATGATTTCTGAATGATCATGTGACACTGAAGACTGGGGTAATCATGCGGAAAATGCTCTTGTCTAAGTTTCCAGCACAAAGTGCCATGATCTGATTCAGAAGTAAGAAAAGATCAGTGGGCTTACTGTAGGAGATGACAATGGAGAGGTAATGATACGTGCTTTTGTGGAGACACACACACACACACACACACACACACACACACACACAGAGAGAGAGACCTGAGAGATATTAGCCTCTACGGGGCGTTCAGTACACTGCCCCACACCGTTATATCTGATACAAAATCCAATTCATCACAGGGAGAATGACAGATAATGAGGACAGTGACAATAATGTCAATGTGCAATGACTTCATGATATTAATTAACTTCAGTTGTATTGACATCAGTTATGTCATAAGCAGTCCCATCCACATACTGTAAAATCTGCTAATATCAGATGCTTCATTAAAATGTTGGTTTTACTAACTGGATTGGCTTTACTTTCTTCTGGACACACTCAACATTTTTTATTATTTCCTCATTAGAAGCAGAGCTTTGGCATTAACTAGGAAATAGCCACTTGTTAAGCAATTAAGGTCTAAATGGTTATTTTGCACAGACGCTCTGGGTCCCTGATGCTCTGGTGCTGTGGAGGCACTAATTAAAGACACTTTCACATGCCTGTAAGGTTTACAAAGCTAATTATTGTAAAACAGCACTGTATCAAAGAGATTAATGACAGAGGGGGATATGAATTGGCACAATTAGATGGTATATAAACAGTGCAAAGAACTTGAGGATTCTCTATCATGGGATATAATCGTTAATGAGCGACATTTCACACCTCAGAACAGACAAAAAAAAGAAATGTGAAAATCGAAAATGTGTTTATTATCTACTCACCCTCATATGATATAGTTATGGACAGTGCTGTTAACTAAAAATAAAATAAACAAATTAATATTAGAGCTGAAATAAAGTATTAGATGAAAACCAATTATATTTAATATAAGAAAACAAATAAAAATAACAAAAATTACAACACTATTACTAAAACTTTAACTAAAATTAAAATGAGAACATTTAAATCTAAAAATGAAAGCTAGTTCAAATCATTCCTAAGTACTATATGAATAATACTGAAGAGAATATTACTAAAATGGCAAAAAAAATATAATGCACACATGCCTAACCAAATTCACATTCCCAAAAACTAATTCACATGCAGAAAAAAGACATTCACAAAGTGTTTTAGAAATGAAAAACCCCATTCACAAATATGTACACATGTATGTATTACATTTTCAAATTGATCAGTAAAGCATTGGCTTTGTGTGTGTACTCCGAGTCTCAATTCACATATTGATCTATCAACTCTTTAACCAATCAAATTTGAGCTATTCAACTATGGATATTTTTTCCACGTAGCATAAATTAAACTTATTCTAAACAGGACTAGTTGCCACATAGGCTATAAGTCAATTATAACCAAAGTCTATTTTATCTAGTAGTGTTTTTCTATGTTTGTCTCAAACATCAAAATCATGCACATGACTATGAATGCAGCAAGAATATGTAACGATATAAAGAGTACATTTTAACTGAAAGCTTGAAGTTTAATTAAATTTAATTTAAGAAGGTCTTCTTGCTTGGCTGGGGAAAGCAGTCACATTTCAAATCACACTGCATATGTATTTTACTGCAAGAAGTCCTCTGAACACTGCCACTAAAACATGGCGGCTTTGGCAGGAAAAAACCATAGACACTCTCAATAAAAGAAGAATTAGTGTAGTCTGATGGACAAAAATGAAACGCTTTGTAGCAACTTCCCCTCTGACCTCTCTCCTCAGCAGCCGAACACATACAGTATGATAGTGTTGGTAATTGCAGTGCCGGCGGGATGTCTCTCCTCACACATGACAGTGAGGTAAGATGACGGCCTGCTGCTACAGAGCTTTTAGACAGAACGTCTCCTTCTGGCCTCCCACTTTCACACAGACGGCCAGTGACAGCTCCAGCTCTCGAAAGCCGTACCGCTATTGTGTGAGAATCTCCCAGAGCGCTGACAACTCAAAAACTGATGCGCGTGAGGCAAAACCCAAACAGGTGAAACACTACAGGAAAAAGACTTGGCCCGGTTGGGTCACATCGATTTACTGTTGTGAAACACATGATTTTACAGTTATGTCCACCAGGGGTCTAGAAAAGATGAATGGTCAGCATGCTACCCAGAAAATGTTCTGAGGTTAGATCTGTACTACAGTAGATGTTTCCTTGCATTACGATTCATCATTTTCAAATAATGTATTTTCATATCAAGATATTCTTTTTATTTTTTTCAATACAATCTTCTGCAGTGTCCCTGGTCAGGCCAGTATATAAAGGATTTGAGCTCATCCAGCACTGGCTTAGTCAAGTAAATGAGAGCTTGTCACACACAGGGAAGTGACATGTTGTCTGCAGAACGATCTTTAGTTTCTTTTGCTCACGCAACCCTTGAAAATAAAACTTAACAACTAGGAGGCTGTTTACAGTCTAACTTGAAACCTTTGTCAGATTCAGGCGACTAAAAAACATTTGCATAGCAGATTCCATCCCAACTCAAAATATTGATTATTCATTCAATATACAGGTATGGCAAATACAATGGTCCTCAATTAAAGACAGTTTACCAAAAATAAACATTTGCTCCAAGATATAGGTGACTTATTTCTTCTTCAGCAGAACAGTAAAAAATATTTTTTGGCTGAAACCATGGTCGTTGGTTATTCACAAAACATAAATAATGTCCAGTTGCTTGCACAGACTGGGTGTTTTGCTTCATAAGACCTCAAAATATCATCAGGGAGCACAGATATTAATTTTGTGTTGCCTGACATGCGTTTTTTTTACTCTCAAAGTGACGGCAGCCGTTGACTTGATTTCTTGATTTCTTTACTGTTCTACTGAAAGAAAAAAAAGTCACCTAATTGAGGGTGAGAAAATTAACAGAAAATTGCCATTTTGGGGTGAACTATACTTTAAAGGGTACTTTTTTAGTCCAGGGATTCACAGCGACCATATATGCATAATATATACATTATGAAATGGTCATAATAAATAGTATAAAACGTATATTTTATGTTAATACTATTTATTGTAATAAAAGTGCACATACAGCATAAACGACAGTGATTGAATAACATTCTGAGGACTCATTTTTGTAAAACATGACTTAATTTAAACAAGTTTTTATTTATTATATATGTCTATTTATTTACTGTGTTCTATTTTATTTAAAACTTTAATTTAATGTGCTTGAATACAATGGCTGGTTCCTCTGATATTAAAGAACACAATTTAAGCCATTTCAGAGCAATATCATAAATACTGAGATATATAAATGGAATGTTGTCAAAAGGCTTAAAGGGGGGGTGAAATGCTCATTTTCACTCAATCTCCTGTTAATCTTGAGTACGTATAGAGTAGTACTGCATCCTTCATATCTCCAAAAAGTCTTTAGTTTTGTTATATTTATAAGAGAAAAATAGTCTGTGCCGCTGGAGGCGTGACGTGTGGGCAGAGCTAAAGAATCACGAGCGCGAGTAGGCTTTTGCGTTGAGAGCATGTGGAAACTGTGACATTACCGTGAGGAAAAAAAATCCATCATCCAAAACAAACCATGGCTAACAGTCCGATTCAGCCGTTTATTTATGATCCAGAATCAGATCCCGAGGCTGAAACTGAATGAGAGCAGCAGCAGCAACGACTACAACAGCGTCTCTATGTGGTATGTATTGAAACTGTATATATTTGCTTATGTAACCCCTCTCTCCCGGGTCCTTTCTGACGCTCCTCGCACTCGCTCTGAGCGGGGCTCGAACCCAGGTCTCCTCTAACAAGGAGGCTAAATGGTTACAGCCACTAGCGTCTGTTGCTAGTGCGTCTCTTGAGATCGGGGAGATTTACCCGCACAGCACTACTCGCTGGCCTCCGTTACACTTAGCGGTTTTGGAAAATGACTAAGTTCCACTTTATGTCGTCTTTTTTTTTTTCTTTAAAGGTGTACAAGAGGTTTAATTGATGTGCTTACGTGGCGATAGCTAAGTTAACAACACAGAGATATTTGAAGCAGTTTTACTCACCGCCTGCGGTTCCAACACACGATCGTGACCCTTTTTCGTTGGGACTGCATTATCCTTAAGAAATAAACGATATGCAAATCCGGCGTCAAACTGGGCCTTGTTTGTAAAACAAGCATCTTCGAAATGCAGGGAACAAACAAAAACACTTGCACAACTCCATTGATGCTCTTTAAAAATAAACTCCCTTGATGTTTTTTTTTTTTTTTGGTAATCTGTGCAGCGTTGTCTTGCCCTCGCAACCAAAAACACACTTCTTTTGTGACATTTCGTGACGCTCTCGCTCTGGTCAGTGAATGTCTTGTCTCTGCTCTGCTATACGGGAGCGCGTGCTCTTCCGGGAGAAGTGCCCTTAGGACCCATATAAGGAAATTCCGCTCCATCTAACGTCACACAGACCCATACTCGAAAAAAAACTTTCCGAAACTTGTGACAAACCAGAACTTGTGTTCAAACGTACAACTTAATTTTTGAAACTTTGTCCATGTTTAGCATGGGAATCCAACTCTTTAACGGTGTAAAAAACTCAGTATGCATGAAATAGCATTTCACCCCTCCTTTAAACTGATGAAAAATGTAAGTTCCAGCAAACATTTGTTCAGGTTTCCAATCACATGACTTTTGATGCACAATGAGGAATTTATTCAGTAAATGTGTTTCCATCATTTATTTGCATGTCTTCTTATCAGATAATTATCAAACTCAGGCCCCATTTACACTGATGCCTTTTTGTTTTAAAACGGCGTTTTAGAATGAAAATGATCCTCGTATTCAACGTTGCACTCTAATTTTAGGTGTGCATTAAAAAAGCTGCCTTATAAGCCCCGGATATACTTCACATTCCGTGTTATGTTCAGTCTCACGCACAGCCGTGTCCGCACAACTATCAAAGGTGAACGAGCTCGACACACAGTATCACTTCTGTTTCATCATTCAACTCTTGTATGCACACCGTCCACGCGGCCTCGAAAAACTGCCTTCACACAGATGAGGAAAATAACAATGCAGGCGGTGAGCTGACGGCCAAAATATACATGACCTTTATCGGTGGCGCAAGAGATGCGATAACATGTAAGTGTCATTGTATTATGAGGTTTTTGTTAGCCTATCTAGTTGACGCCACTAGAAAAAAAGAGAACATCAAAGTGGAGAAGATAGTGTTTACATCAAAACTGAAACAAAGCCATTCACACGAAACGCATATTTCACATATTTTCTAGAGGGACACCCAGGGCCGTAGCTGGGGCTTGCGGGGCCCCGGTGAAGGTTTCACCAGCGGGCCCTGTTTCAAATTGTTTAATTCATATGTTCGTTCGTTTTTATTTATTTGTGCCATTTACACAATCTTTAAGTTTTTCAAGTGTGTAGGTGTCCAAGTACATAAACCGAATAATTAAATGTATAATAGTAGTGTTCCTGTAGCTCCATTGGTAGACACATTGCTTTAGCAAGCGCAAGGTTGGGGGTTCGAATCCCAGGGAACACATGATACAGTAATAGAAAATTGTTAGCCTGAATGCAATGTACGTCGCTAAAAATCTGCTAAATGCATAAATAATAGCACTGGAAAGTCTTCAATGTAAAAATTAAATATCAAATAAAAATGTATTCAGACACAGATGAAAACATAGATGATATCAGAGAAAAAGTTGTACAGTATAATCCCTCATTTAGAGCTGACAATGTCACTTCTAACCTAAAGGACTTTTAACCTTCCACTAATTGGCTGACATATTTAAGTTGTGGTGAGTGACACAACCCAAATTACATTCTCAGTACAGCGAACTATCACAGCAGAGGATTACCCAGAATCCTGCCGCTCCAAACACAGATTAGGCAAACAAGGATTGTCAAGATTAAAGCAGCAGATTTCAGTTGTTCGGCTTGAGCCAGAAAAATTAAATCCACTCACTGGTTATTGAAGACTGGCATATGAGGAGTGTGGTGTTACTGTACCTGTACTGAACACATGATACTGTGCAATATTCAACTACTGTATTAAAGAAGATATTTCTTAAATGGTAGTTTGTCTAGTCAGTAGTTAAACTACCCCTTTAAAAATGTAGTTAGCGGTGAATCAGTCATCCAGATGTTGTCTCTAAGCAGTCAGATATATATAATTCCCATTAATTCTTGTTTTAACTCTTAACTATATGTTTACACATTACCTATGTTGTCACATAACCTGTTACTTATCTCAATGGAGGCCAGGATGGCCAATCATTGTTGTTAGTGATTACACAATAAGGACTTCACGGGTTTTGCAGGAGTGATGAATCATGTACTGTTAACCAATGCATTCAGAATTCATGGATTTAAGCAAGCGTATCTTCTTCGTAAAAATGTATCTAATAAAACTAATAAAATTTTCTATATTGTGTCATATGGATTTTGACACGGTCTGTGTGTGAGTGTGTGTGTTCAAAGAGCGCCTACAGATGTGTTTCCTCAAATAAGGCTGTTGTGACATATTCAAGGGATGTTGGGATGCTTTGTAACATCTTGCGTCCACTGGCTGAGTGGGAGGACTGATTTCATCATCAAAGTGAACCAACGAGAACAGCCGCAGGATACCAGATAGAGTAGACAAGAGAGTTTAAAAATATCATGCATGCACAATAGACATACAGTCATGCTTTCATATCACTGCAAAACAGCATTAGAAAAAAAGAGGTTTTCCCTCAGTGAGCTGAATTAAGCTACAGATGAAAACATGAGATGACAAAATAGAGCAAAAGAAAAAAAATCAGATGATGATAATGTATTGCTTTCAGAATCATTGTTATTCGAATTGTTATTCTCAAAGAATTTAATAAGCACTAATGTTTTATTTCTTAAGTCCCATTCACACCAATAACAATTACTATAATGATAACTATAACCATTACTTTGTGC
The DNA here is from genome assembly GCF_003368295.1 of Carassius auratus. Taxonomy (NCBI): domain Eukaryota; kingdom Metazoa; phylum Chordata; class Actinopteri; order Cypriniformes; family Cyprinidae; genus Carassius; species Carassius auratus. Next base: position 21,998,495 of record NC_039247.1, on the reverse strand, counting down.
ACACCAAAATAACATTGTGTTTATTATAAGCACTCTTGCAGTTACCTGCCTCTTGAAATGTCATCAAATTCATTAAACTTGTAGATTGTGTGAATGGCTGTCAATGTTTTTATTATTATTCATTCTGAAATGGACTCCAGTGATATCGTTCTTTTATGTTATGGATATAGTTGCAGTGTGGACGTACCTATTCTCAAATAATTAAAGTGATTATTAAAGCATTATAGCGACAGCTAATTAAAGTTATTGTTACTTGCCATTTCTTTGTTGTTTGTTAAATTTATTAGCAGTTTCTGAGTGATTTAATTTTTAAATTATTTGAATTTTCATTATATATAATGAATGGGGATGAGAAAGAATGGTCTCAGAATATTAATAAAATAACACTTGGTGAAATTTAAATGGACTGAACATAAGTAAAGTTGAGACAAAATGTTCAAGAACTGTGTTGCTTTAGCTCATTTTAATTAATTAAATAACAAGCAGTGTGTTTTTCCACCAGAAAAAATCTCTGCATTCCTGAAACTTTCAAGTTTCTACAGGAAAACAATTCTTTAGCCCACAGGCTCAAATCCTCAAGAACCTCAAATGTGCGCACATGCGCACACACACACAGACACACACACACACACACACACACACACACTCAGTCTCAATCTCACCGTAGCTCCTCTCTGACAGCACTTGTTTTTGTGTGTATGCGAGTAAGTTCTGTTCAAGGGATTTCCAGTCATGATGAAAGAGCTTTAAAATGGTTGTGAAAACAGTTGATCATGTCTACAGACAAGCAAACATGTGATTTGAGCGTGCTGGATAACTGAGGTGAGTGCAGGATGAGAGTGTGTTGTCAATGAGCATGTATGTGTTAAGAGCTGATGTAAGTGGCTAGTGTGTGTGTGGGAAGTGTTTAATGAAAGCTCTCTCTGAAGTGGGGCCAGGTGATATTTGGATGGTGGTGCTTAACCACTGAGCTTTGACGGCTGATGACAGGAGAGGATCAACTCAATGTATAAGTAGGTGAGGTACATGTATACGAGTAATGTTTGTAATTTGCACATAAGCTTGAAACATGCAGCATACTGTAAACCTGCACTACAGCTTGAAGAAAATACCGTTGAATATTTCACATACTATGTTTTAAGCAGTATATATGTACAGCATATGTGTACAGGAGAGAGAGAGAGAGAGAGAGAGAGAGAGAGAGAGAGAGAGAGTCTATTTCTAGATTAACAGTATATTGGATCATATACAACATTTCTGAAGGCTTTACCTTCACAGAAATAAATATATTTCACAATATTACTCTTTTCATTGCATTTCTGATTTTAGAAATGCATCCTTTGTGAATATAAGATACTTCTTTCAAAAAAATCAAAAGATATTATTAAAAATTTTGACCAGTAGTGCAAAATATTACACATTACTAAAAAACTGTATTCTATTTTATTATATTTGAAATGTAATTTATTGATATTTGGCCTCACATGATCCTTCAGAAATTATTTTAATATGATTTGGTAACACTTTACAATAAGGTTCATTAGTTAACAACTTCAGCTAACACAAACTAAGCATAAATAATACTATTACAGCATTCATTAATCTTTTAAACATTAATTGTTTGGTCATGTTAGTTAATACATTAACTAATGGAACCTTATTCTAAACTGTTACAGATGATTTGATGCTAAACAATCATTTCTTATGTTATGCAGGCTAATATTTTTGTGGATAATGGTCACACATTTCTACGACCCGGCTCAAAGTCACAACATAAAGAGGGCACTTAGACAAAAATAGGTTTCAATACAGTTATAAATTTATTTCAAATTAATCAAATAATGTCTAGGGTCAAAGTATTAAAGAATAACCAATGAATCAAATCAAATAGCTGTTAGAAATTGGGTTTGTGGAGTTGTGGAAAACAAATGTGAACACCAAATATCAACCCACTCTTCAAACAAACAAACCAAAAATGAGAGAGAGTGATCACAGCTCCATGAGCCTCTTAAATAGGGTGCCACAGGTGCCAATAATTAACACTGGAATCCCGCCCATCCAGGAGGAACCTGCAACCTTAACCAAAATAAGAGAAAAATAGGCAGGGCTGTAACACCTCAATCAACAAAATGTTAAATAACCTAAAGTATTTAACACAATAAATTTAACAAATAATAAAATAAACAAATATGTCAAAACATTTACAAAAAAAAACAGGAGTATAGAATGTCATACACGAGACAGTGCATCGGCTAAAACATTCTCCTTTCCTTTGATGTGATGAATTTGTAAAGGAAAAGACTGCAAAAAGAGACTCCATCTCATCAACCGCTGGTTAGAGTTGCAACTTCGCTGCAAAAAAAACTAGTGGGTTATGATCAGTCAACACTTCAATTGGGTTGCCACTACTCAAATAAACCTCAAAATGTTGAACTGCTAAAATCATTGCCAAGGCTTCCTTCTCAATTACAGAATAATTTCTTTGGTGGGAATTAAACTTTTTAGAAAAGAAGCAGACTGGGTGTTCAATACCTTGATCATCGTCCTGCAAAAGAACTGCCCCTGCCCCATTTTCACTTGCATCTAATGCCAGTTTGAAAGCATTTTTAAAATTTGGCGCTGCCAAGATAGGGGCATTAACCAACAGGGCCTTGGCATTATCAAATGCCTGCTGGCAACTGTCTGTCCACACAAAATCAATTTTTGGACTTAACAAGTCTGTAAGAGAACTCACTACACTAGCGAAATTGGGACAAAAGGCACGATCACGCTCCCTTTCCTGGCCCTCCAATTTCCTCAACTCAAGTTCTCTGTGCAACTCCTTTTCTCGTAACACCATCTCTTTTAGCTTTACTTCACTGTCAACGTTACTTGGAACATGTAACTTTGCAACTAGAACTCCTTCTTCCTCTAAAGTGCCCCTCAAGTTCTTTAAGATAGACTCCTCAAGTTTTTTATCACTTTTAGTGAGCTCTATATTATAATGAGCAGCAACCAACAAAAGCTGCTCTTTAGTGCACTTCTCAAGTGCTTCCTCTGAAGGTTCTTTTAGAAATTCTTCCACATTGGAAGCCATTGCTAAAAACCTCTAAGTTTTCAAACAAGTAGCCACTTTAGGAGTTCACACGAATCAGAACAATATCCTTTAAATATACTCCACCAAAAAAAAGATTTACCTTATACACAACTCCATTTCCACAAAGTTACTTAATGGTAATTTAATCTACACCAACAAATCAGATTAACAAATCAGAATCAGTCCCCTTATCTTCTCTATGGAGAACGAATACAAAGGTTTAACAAAACCCTCTCCGCAAGTAGCATGCCAACAATATAATACTCTTACAAAAAGAGATTAATTCAAAAGTCACGCAATCACTCCTGAACTGCTGACAATATTCAACAAGGTAGCTACCACGAAACTGCATGTTAATTAGTATATTGACTCCCTACGTTTGTTATTGGTGTAAAATTACTTACCAATTTGAAGAAAGTGGGGATGAAAAAAAATGCTCTCTCAAAAGCAAACAAACAAAATAAATTTCACAAGTTCCCAACACTAGCCATTGATTCAAAGTACCACACCAATTGGCATGGATACTAGAGAACCACTCCGGTAAAACACTACACAAACAAAAAAAAACGAACCTCTCTAATCTTCAAAGGCTTACCAGGCTCGGGGCCACTTTAAACGCTGAACTTCATGTCACCTGGTAAAAACCAGGCCCTGAATAGCGCACCCCCAACAGAGATTAAATCTCCACCCGGGATACCTTCAAAAATAACAAACTAACAAAACAAACTAACAAAACAAACAGTGCTCCGTTGGAAGGATTGACTAGCAACCCAGCTGGACCACTCTACTTAACCGGAGTCCTCTATTAATCCAATAACTATGAACCTTTTCCATGCTCCACTCTCAAAAAACTTGAAAAAAAAGTCACAAAACCCCCAACTTCAAACAAGAATTTGATCCCGGACGAGCCCCCAATTTATGTTACGACCCGGCTCAAAGTCACAACATAAAGAGGGCACTTAGACAAAAATAGGTTTCAATACAGTTATAAATTTATTTCAAATTAATCAAATAATGTCTAGGGTCAAAGTATTAAAGAATAACCAATGAATCAAATCAAATAGCTGTTAGAAATTGGGTTTGTGGAGTTGTGGAAAACAAATGTGAACACCAAATATCAACCCACTCTTCAAACAAACAAACCAAAAATGAGAGAGAGTGATCACAGCTCCATGAGCCTCTTAAATAGGGTGCCACAGGTGCCAATAATTAACACTGGAATCCCGCCCATCCAGGAGGAACCTGCAACCTTAACCAAAATAAGAGAAAAATAGGCAGGGCTGTAACAATTTTACATTTTTGCTGGATTCTTTCATGAACAGAAAGTTCAACAGAACAGCATTTATTTAAAATAGAAATGTTTGTAGCAGTGTAAAAGTATTGATTAATTACATTTTTATTTATTATTATTTATTAAAAATCAAAACAAAACCATACTGATCCAAAAAAAGTCTATTTACTATGAAAATTGTATTAAATTACACACACACACGCACGCACACACACACACACACACACACACACAAATACTTTGAAATGGAAGCATTTTGGTCTGAGATCTACATTAGTGTCGTATATGAACAGCTGACCTCTCCTCACACTCTTTAAAACCTTTTTCCTCTCTTGCTGACTCTCTTTTCCTCAGTTTGTGATCTGTATTTGTGAATATTTGAATACAGAGTGTCTCCTTGCCTGAACTCTATGAACCCTCAAAATATGAGAACATTTTGGGGAAAGAGGGAAATGATGCTAGGATGCTGTTACCATGGCTTCACTGTCAATCACAGCAGTCCTAGTGGTAGCAGCACACTGACCCTTGCTGATCCTTTCTCTTGAAACTGACAGAACGTAAGAAAGAAGAGGGACTCAGGCCAAAGGCAAGGATGGTGCGTAGGAAGTACCTTTTATTTGAATCACTTTCATTAAATAGATCTCACTCTGCCTCACTGTGCTGTTGGGTCCATCAGCGGTGAAGCTGATAAAAGCTGGCATTTGCATTATGGGATTTGTCCTTCAAACATATCCAACAAAACAGTTAAAAATGCATAGCAGTGTCCCTCTCAGATCAGGAGTGTTATACTGTATTTAGGTCAGCTGAATAGTGGATGTATGTATTTCACAGCAAGAAGCGGTTGAATTCCTCACTGCACTCTTCGTTCACAGCCGAGTGGGTTTGATCAGCTCCGTGACTCTCAGTATTGATCAGAGCAATCAAACAGTATGTGGGCCAAACATACAGTATGTCTACTGACCTCAAACTGATAAAGACTCTGGCCATTTAACCAGAGCTACTAAAGCAGAGTATTTCACATTGACAGTTATATCATGTGTTGTGATGTACTGTGCCATCAACTGGTAAAAAAAAAAAAAAAGAAGTCCAATGGATTTGAAATGACATAACATTTAGTATATGGGTTAATACTATTTAAGAAAAGAGAATGTGACAAGCTCTTAGAAATTTACTTTTTACATGCATGTTGATTTTTAAATAATTGCAGAAAACAATTATGCTACTTCCAGGAAAAATGTCAGTTTAAAAACTGAAAATACTAAAAATGTAACCATCAAGTAAAAATAAAACATACAATCTTGAGGTATTATTTCTAGTAAATATTTATTTTTAATAATAAATAAAAATACATTTCTTTTTAATATAATATAATATAATAATTTCCTTTTTATGTTTTTGGTCCTGCACCTTTATGTGTTTCTGCCATATATGATGTTGTTTTAGTGGACAAGTTTTTCAAATATAAAAAAATAGGACTGACTTTGCCATAAAATATGAAAAATAATTGTAATTTTAAATAAAAAAATTGTCTATCAGGAAGTGTTTTCAAGCACGTATGCTTTCTGTGTACAAAGTGGGAAATTACCAACCTATTTCATTAATTTCACAGACATTTAAACCTTCCTTTGAACCTAAAACACATGACAAAGCAATATGTAATTCACGCATTGCACAATAAATAGAGATAAATGACAGACATTTTTTGCTTAACTAAATTTCTACATTCAGCGCTCAAATTTGTTTCTGGCACTTTCCATCAAGCTGTGTCAAAAATGATCTTAAAAAAATATCAATCTCTGCTTCCAAAATAGCTCAGACTAAACAATCCCTTTATCCCAAGGCCAAACATGATTAAATGGCAAGAAATCTAGAAGATCCAGCCATACACAGTTTTCAATCTCACCATGAGTGAAGTGCCATCAAATCCGTCCATCCAGTGTCCTAAAACAAATAGAGGATGTATCAGCCGATTAAGACTTCTCTATTTGTGCCACTTCTTTCCTCTGTGTGTGTGTTTGAGCGAGCGAGAGAGAATCACTTCACACATTGTTGCATGCTCTAATAAAATCATCTCCTCTGTTTACAAATCACTCACAACCAGCTCCAGACACACGCTCACCCGCTTAACATGTGTGTGTTGTGTACAGGCTTTTAAATATCAGACTTTACAGAGATGCACACTTCCTCTGTGGCTCCACACTGTGTTAGTGCACTCAGAGCTGAAAATACAAATGAGGAGCAGTTCCAGAGCTTTTAACACCAATAATATCAAAATATAGACACACACCAACACAAATGCTCTTATCATCTAAGTAAGCTCCATTAGCCACCTCTCAGACTTCCCTCTGAAGCGCAATACAGTCTCCAGAGAGTCTGTGTTTCCTGCTCAGACACAAACAAAATTAATGTTGTTTCTCCTTCCTAGACTAGACTCTTTTTTTTAATCAATCTGGTAACACTTTATAATAACTGCATGCTATTAATCATTAGTTAAGCATTAGGAAACAGTTAATTCATCATTTATAAAGCATTAATAGACATTTATAAGCAGTTTATAAATACAGATATAAATGCTTTATACCTGATTTAAAAGCATATCTATAATGTATTTAATAATTGTTTTTTCATACTTTATTAATGATCAATTTATCATTTCTAAATTAAGTATAACATTATTTACACACCAGTTATTAAGGAGTTGTCAGTGGTTCATAAGATCACTTAGAAATTGTAAGTAAATGATTAATAACCTATTTAAATGTGCATTCATCTTTTTATTCAGACATATAGTAATAGTTATTTATAGTGTTAATAAATGGTTAATAAATGTATTTCTACTGTAATTCAGGGTTAATTCAGGTAGTTATAAAACATACTATAGTTGTTAGTTAACTATATTTTAACAGGATATTTAAAGGCTCAGTTATCTTCTAAACAATAAAACGGAAACAAACACAACAGTGATACAGAACATAGAAATATTAAAAGCCTTTAAATCTCATTTGTAAAAGCTTTACAAGGCATAACTAGTCCTCACTTTAGATGAGCTCACATAAATAGTTAACTGACCACTACTAAAATATATATGACTACCTGAATTTACTACATTTCTTATGATCTTATGAATCACTGGCAACTCCTAAATAACTGGTTTGTAAATAATGCTATACTTCATTGAGAAATGATAAATTGATCATGAATAAAGTATGAAAATACAATTATTAAACACATTATAGATATGCTTTTTAATTAAGAATAAAGCATTTATATCTGTATTTATAAACTGCTTATTACGGTCTATTAATGCTTTATAAATTATGAATTATATGTTTACTAATGTTTAATTAATGATTAATAGTGTGCAGTTATTATAAAGTGTTACCATTAATCTTAAGTCTTAATCTATCAACTATCAAAATTTACATCTCAGACGGTTTGATCAGAGGCAACAGTAAGTTTAACAGAAGAGCGCCGAGTTCAGAAGTTCACTGTCACCCCCGGTGAAGATGAGTGCAAAGTGCTGTATATTCCTTCTGAAAAACACTCGTAAGATTCAGACTAGGGCTGTCAATCAAATTAAAGGGGTCATTATGCATTATTTAAATTACTTTAACGTTTCCTGAGGTATTCTTAAAATCTCTGGGGGATTTTCTCTATCAAAAAGGGTCATAATTGAGATAGAAGGGACGTGTCTACCATTAGACTTTAATGTAAATGACAATGCCGCAATTGGCTAATATCTTTTCATATGAAATCCACAGGACTCCAGTCAATTAATTAAGGGTTTGTGAATTGAAAGGCTGCATGTTTGCAAGAAACAAATGCATCATTTAAATGTATTAATTTTAAACTGTTGCCTCTGGCCAAAACACCATAATCAAGAATAATGCTTCCTCCGGTGAAAATGTTCATCCTCGGTTGTCCTCTCACATCAAAATCCACCAACATATTTGTTTAGAACTGTTCTGGACTGTTTTTAAATGCTGCTTGATTTGTGCATATTTCTCTTCTGATTTAGACAAGATTACTTTTTTACTGAAGAAAAGAGTATTATGGATAGCTCTCATTTTTTGAGCTGTAAAAAACAGTTAGAAGTTAAAAACATCATGAGCAAATTATGTCATACTAAATTTCTCCAAATCGGTTCTGATGAAGAAACTAATTATTCCTTTAAGTGCAATCAATTGAATTACAAGATATCCTGATTAATTAATACACAATGAATTGTGCATATTATTATTTGGTTAGAAAAGCCACCAAATTAAACTAATCTATTAAATGATTTTGACACATGAGTAAAGCATTAAATAGGCATCATAAAACGTTGCTTTATATGTTGATAGAGTGTTTGTTTTACTTCCATATCTACATGCTGATTTATCACAATTTATTAAATGAACACTTTAAATTTAAAAAGAAAAAAAGGCTGGATCCAGCCTAAGGTAGTTTGCAGGCTAGATAACCACTTTAGGCTGCTCTAATCTGTTTTCTCAGCAGGGATTTTTGCTCTGAATCTTGTATGCGTCTGGACTGGAGAAAGCTTATGTAGCCGTCTGAGAGTACAAGGTACTTCTGGCAGAATGACCTTGCTTTATTCAGAGAACTTTATAACTTATAGGTACTGAAAGTTTTAGCCAGTTTGGTTAGGAAGTGAAGTGATATTCAGCCAAGTATGGTGACCCATACTCAGAATTTGTGCTCTGCTTTTAACCCATCCGAAGTGCACACACACACAGAGCAGTGAACACACACACGCACTGTGAACACACACCCGGAGCAGTGGGCAGCCGTTAATGCTGCGGCGCCCGGGGAGCAGTTGGGGGTTCGGTGCCTTGCTCAAGGGCACCTCAGTCATGGTATTGAGGGTGGAGAGAGCACTGTACATGCACTCCCCCCACCCACAATTCCTGCCGGCTGAGCTAATAGACTCGAACTCGCAACCTTTCGATTGGGAGTCCGACTCTCTAACCATTAGGCCACGACTTCCTGACTTACTGTAGGAAGATGGTTGATGACAATAAAAGAACATATTTCTTTGACCTATGCCTACATACATTTCAATTACCATTCTAAAAGTAACCATGAAATTCAAATTGACCATTTTTATGGAATACTGCAGTGTTTATAAGTACATGAGATGGCAGTAATTACTGCAAAATGACAGCAAACGACAAAGATCCTACTACCCAATCAATTCCTTCTTGTTCAAGAATAGGGTCACAATAGGGACTTCAACAAAATTCTAAAAAATATTTACAATTATATTTAAAATGTACAGTCTGGTAATAGCTCATAGTTATAGTGGTCAACCGACTAAATAAGAATCAAACCAAAACAACATTTATATTGTATATGCTATTACAGAAGTGTAGACTACCATTGGCTCATATGTTGTGAAGGGTCTCTACATAAGGCTGTGGAGTGTCCCATACGGCAGTCCTGCAAACTGTGGCACTGGAAGGCCTCACTGTCACTCAAAATTCAAGGGTGAGTTGCTCAGACCTCCTCTCTAGTGTACCCACAACTGTGAACTCATGCTGTCAGTCATCATGTTTGGTACTAGTGCTGTCATCTCATCTTAGAGACCAGATGTTACTCTGTTATGCTGTCATAATGACTAGAGCTGACAAAGAGGAACACCAATCTATTAGGGACACAGACAGCAACTTGTACACAAAGTTCACTATTTGATCCCAGTGAATAGTTACATTCATTGTTCATGAGTTAGTTCATATTGATTGATTGATTGATTGATTGATTGACATGTTTGAGTTCAACAGCTTTGGTCATTGTGAAGTGTAATTTTGAACAAGAGCAACTTTAATATTCTTTTGTACACGAGAAGAAAAAGTAATTTGAGTTTGGAACAACATGAGGGTGAGAAAATAACTAAATTAATATTGGGGAGAACGTTTGGGGTACTCGCTCTCTTTAAAACTGCAAAGAGAGCAGTAGAAGAGCAGGACTAATGAAAATGGCTTCTTCACAATATGCTTCCTCATCACGTGGCAGCCATAAAATAACCGGCGCAGAAATGAGAAAAAAAGACAAGGTGCAGCATCCGATGTGAGGACATTTCTGCTGAGTCCCTTGGAGCATGAAAGATTTAGAGGAATGCAATGGTGGAGGACTGACAGTCTGTTATTTATAGAGCTGTGCACTGATACGACACGGTCAGCCCCTGCACCATCATATCACTCCCAGCACTGCCATCAAGAGTTAACACTGCTAACACAGCTGCTGCGCTAGCTCAACAGATTCAGTGTGGAGGTAAAGAAACACAGTGCTGGGTCTAAGAGCACAACATACTGCAAACCTAGCTATCGTGGTACCTATATATATATATATATATATATATATATATATATATATAGGGAGATACCCGTCACCCTCACAGAATCCTCTATTAGCTCAGTTGCTATTTCAACTCCCTAGTTTTTTTTTTCCACATCTTACTTTTGGATTTATCATAAAATGACTACTGTAACACATTTAAGTATTTTTACTGTACTAAAAAGTATATTTAAAAAGTAAATAAATAAATAAGCACAGACACCAACAGCCTAGAAGGGTTAATTATATTTAAATACTTGACTAGTTAACTACAAATTAAATAGATTAATTATTAATGGTATAATAATTCAATAATAATGCATTAAATGCAGTGATGCCAGTAACGCGTTACTCTAATCTGACCACTTTTTTCAATAACGAGTAATCTAACGCATTTTTATTTCCAAACCAGTAATCATATTAAAGTTACTTAACCAAGTCACTGTTCGTTACTATTTTTGTCATTTTCCTTAATAAAAATATATATTTATTTCTTCTTGCATCTCGGGGAGTGAAGTCACATATGCGACAAGTCACGTTTTCAGCATGCATGAAGTGCACATCATGTGTACGTACCACGCACCGACACAAACGTAAACAATGGAGGGAGGCGAGAGATGTGCGTTTTCTAGATGGAAATACAGTCACTATTTTGAGTTTGTGTCAGCTAAAGATGACAACATTAAGGTCCATTGTACACTCTGTGCTGGCTAGATACAAAAACACTACGTCGAATTTGAAAAAAACATTTGGAGTCGCAGCACTGCACAAACTACACCAGGTGATGAGAAGCAGAGAGAAGGAGGTCCCCGACCACCTAAACAACAAAAGCTGGACTTCAGTGCAAAACGAGTAAGTGGGGAAGAGTTGAAGAAGTTAGTTGGGCAGTTTGTTGTGGAGGAAATGCTGCCATTAAATACGGCTGACTTGCCCTCGATTCGTGCCATAATAAACAAGATCCCTACCACTGTCAATGCTGCGCTGCCTCACAGAACAGCTTTTTCTTCTTAAATGGAGGAGTATGCAGTGATGGAGAGAAATCTAATATTTTTTATTAAAACAAGTATTTATGTTAAGTCAAGAAAGACTGTCTTTATTTTTTATTAAAACAAGTATTTATGTTAAGTGAAGAAATTTATTTTTTCAGGAAATAGTTTTTAAGTTCAACTTTAATTGTCAGGAGATAGATTGTTGATGTTTCTGTTAAAAATACACTTCCAATAAAGTGAGTGTTGGCAAAACCGGTTGTCATTTTTATGTTGTAGGCAGCTGCATGTAATGTAACTAATAAAGTAACTTGTAAAGTAACTTAGTTACTTTTAAAATCAAGTAATCTTTAAAGTAACTAAGTAACTTTTTAAATCAAGTAATCTGTAAAGTAACTAAGTTACTGTGTCAGTAAAGTAACTGTGGCAACACTGATTAAATGTTTTGAGAAATTTTAAGATCTTTTTTTTTTTGTTTTATCTTTAACTGTAGAAGCTGCTACATATATTAAGCCAAAACAGACTCTGAATGCACAGCTCTATTTTTGCAATGACTCGCGGAACAATTTAGCGGATTCACTTGTGTAATTTTTTTCACAATATAATAGATATTTCTTGGCATACTTTGGGCCCAAATTAGCATCATTCAGCATCGTAGCTGCCTACCTGAGTATTGTTGCTGACCATATCCATCCCTTTATGGCCACAGTGTACCAATTTTGGGATGGCAACTTGCAGCAAGATAACAATGAGCTTACTATACTCAAATGAGCTTACACATTCCCTTTGGGATGTGATGGAACAGGAGATTGCCATCATGGAACTACAGCCAACAAATCTGGACTAACTGCGTGATCATGTCAATATAATACCAATCCTATAAAAACATTACAAAATGTGGTTAATCTAATAAGAAAATTGAAGGACATTGTTTTAACTGGTTGGAGTGTTTATTAAGATTACAGTTGTATTCTGGCCACAATCAATTAGACCAAACATCATGTACATCAGCAATCCTATTACCACTGCCATATTCTCATACACAAACATGTACACTAACAGAATAAACAAACAAACAGTACACACAGCCCTGCTAAGCCACAGGTGAGACACTGACGCTTATTTATAAAGCATCCTCTGTCTTTCCTGAAGATAAGTGAGAGGGAAGACTGATTTTTAGGACAAGAGAGAAGGACACGTCTCAAACTGAAAGGGAAGTCATGCATACAGACATAAAAATGAGCAGAAAGGCAGAAAAAGTGAGGCACGATACACAAAGACAGACAACACAGGACAAAAACGACTAATGATTTGAGACGGAGAGAAAATAAAATGTAATAATAATTCCAAACAAAGGATATGGTGTTGGACAGATCGTGAAAAATATCATTTTAGGGCGAGAAGAATGATGTTCACTGACAGGGTGAAGCAAAGGATAGACAGCGAGAGATAGGGATGATCTCGAGGCTCCCAGTGCACTGAGCTCCAGGCACCAGAAGTGAGATGTGACTGAATATATTACAGTCAAACAAGAGGAATGCATATTATAACTCAACTGGCACTCTCATCTGCCTCTCAGTTTTTCTCTGCACACATTCACACAAGTCAATTAGTCATCCATATTATGAACACGAGCTGAGCTACCCAACAAAATGGATGTAAACAGCTTTAATTCACA